>NW_015151290.1:28982-100902 GCF_000732505.1 Cyprinodon variegatus | reverse complement strand
ATTCACCACATTAGAAGTTTAGTGCAATTAACTGGCCAACTTATTCCTTCTTTTTTCCTAAGCCTTGAGCTTAATTTTGTTCTGTTAAATTTGGCAAACAAATTCCAACTTAATATTAAGTAATATACAATTCACATTTTAACTCGTAACACCTGGCCTTCAAGAGAAAGAACTATAAAGTCAGTAGTAAAGCCAAAGATGACAGCAAAATAATTTAGTTCCCTGTGAGTGCCTTAGAGATTTAATATTCATATCTAAATTTACCAAGAAGGATGGTTTGTTTCCTTTGTAAAATTCTAATACATGTTTCCCTCAGGAACTGTTCAGTTAAAAACAAAGGTTTTGTGGTTTTTCTCTTTGGCTTATTGGATTTCATTTTCAAAATCCCTCCATACAGGACATTTTTGTTTAAAATAAAGTTTTGGTTCATGGGAGGAGTAGAACTTCCTAAAATACACCTGCAAATTTAGATTTCCTACAGCGTTGTTCCTATTTCAGTAGAAGGTGTATTTCAGTCAATGCATTTCCCCAGTGTAGAACAATAAAACTATTATAAAACTACTATTATATTCTGCTCTATTCTATTCCGTTCAATTCTATTCTATTCTATTCTGTTATACTCTATTCTATTCTATCCTATTCTGTTCTGGTCTATTCTATTCTATCCTATTCTATTCTATTCGGTTATATCCTATTCTATTCTATTCTATTCTGTTATATCCTATTCTATTCTATTCCGTTATATTCTATTCTGTTCTGTTATATTCTGTTCTGTTATATTCTATTCTGTTATATTCTATTCTGCTCTATTCTATTCTGTTATATTGTATTGTATTCTATTAATTAATGATTAAATGTTAAATGTTTCGGTAATCGATTATAACGCCTGTTAGGGGGGCCTACAATTACGTCATGACGTCCTTGCGTCTTCCTTTCCTCTGCTACCGGCGAGGTGAGGATAGCTGCGAAAATGTTTCTGGTGTTTTAATCTGATCCCATCTGTGTCTTTTAACGCTTGTTTTTGTATAAACTTCAATATTTAGAAACCAAGAAAGTTAAACTTCACTTCACTATTTATATTTTGAGTCTGTGTCGAGTTTATGTAGATAAATATTAGTAGTTTGTCCGCTCTCCATCCGTCCTCGGCCTCAGGGTCCTTCTGTTTTAATGGCGGCTGCTTGTTGAAATGTTACAGTTCTGAGTATAGGGTCTGTTTAACTCCCATGTAGTTTGACGGTTTATGAATAAAATAAATTCAGCAGTCTACTGTACTGTCTGGAGCAGCATAGGGATGGTAGCTCCGTTAGCATTAGCTTCCTCAGTATGGCTATTTCCAGTTAAACTTCATAACAAATACAACCACACAGTTTAAAATGTAACGCCAGTCAGAACTCAAACATCTTTACATGTTTGCTCATTATTTCAATATTTACAGCGGGGATTATGTTGAAATTGTGATGCTTTTTTGCTTGTAGAATGAAGACCATTCTCAGCAGTCAGACTGTCGACCTCCCCGACAATGGTAAGCCTGTGCTCTTAACACAATTTTCTTTTTTTCCAGTTTTTAATTTTAACTGTCTCTGGGTTTTGTGTCTGGCAGTGGAGGTGAGGTTGAAGGGGCGAACAGTGATCGTCAAAGGGCCCCGTGGTAAACTCACCAGGGAGTTCAACCACATCAACCTGGAGCTTAGCCTGCTGGGCAAGAAACAGAAGAAGGTAAACATGGTGGTGTTGAAATGATGTTACTCTGATCATCTGTAGGTTGATTTCAGCTGAACTGTTGAGAAAACTAAGTCATGTCACAGATTCCATCACACTGATAACACCAAACCAAAATTCTGTAAAAAAAAAAAAAAAAAAAAAAAGCTAGGATTAAGTATATCTGGTTTCTGTTAAGGACAGAGATTTTATTTTCATCACAAGAAGTTTGCCAATAAGTTGATTTTACAGTACTATTGAACTATATCAATTTGCCTCTTAGCTTTATATCCTCATTAGGGCTGAAACTGTTAATCGTGATATATAATCAATTATTGAAATTTTCTATAAATTTAGAAATTGATTGTTGTTGGAGTATACAGGCTGTAAAATATGCCTGTAGCTGACAGAGCGACTTACTTAAAGCAGTGTTATACCTAGACTGTAAAAAAAATATATATATATAATTTAAGAAGAACCTTTTCTTTTCATATGCTCTATCCAGAACACCTCAAACAGAAAAGTTCAAGGTGTTCTGGATAGAGAATATTAAAAGAAGAGTTTCACCTTGTTTAATTTGTTAGTCTTTAAGGAACCTTTGTCTGTATGGTTATTAAGCGGTTTATTGAAAAAATTACAGATTAATGGATTTAACAAAATGATTAAGAGTTGCAGCCCTAACCCTCATGCTGTCAGTAGTTAAACATCATCCACAATTTTAGCTCTAGACAATAAATAAGTCAGTTGGTGTTTCTTGTTTGATCAGTGTTTATCTGTAATATTGGTTTGGGTTGTATTAACCTGATCAATGAATGATCTTCACATTAATTTTAAGCTTTAATGCCATGATTCTTTAGCTTCGTGTGGAAAAATGGTGGGGTAACAGGAAGGAGCTGGCCACAGTGCGCACCATCTGCAGCCACGTCCAGAACATGATCAAAGGTGTCACTCTGGTGAGATTCTGCTCGATATCTACAACAACATGAGTTAATTTTGCTTTTCTGCTGAATGTCTAACGCATGTTGTATGCTTCAGGGTTTCCGGTATAAGATGCGCTCTGTGTACGCCCATTTCCCCATCAACGTGGTCATTCAGGAGAATGGAACACTGGTGGAAATCAGGAACTTCCTGGGAGAGAAATACATCCGCCGTGTCAGAATGAGGGCTGGTAAGTCGACCGTGCAACTAAAATAACATTTCCAATTGCTCGCTTATGGGCGATACGGGTCCAGGATACAATTTAGAAACTGCCTTTTCAAAGCCAAACTAGGCAAAGTTGGTGGTAAAGCTGACCTATTTTTAAAGATATTGAATAGTAAGGATTATAGTTTTATTTTTGTTTGTCTCTGGTTCTTATTACTAATTGGTAAACAAAACCTTAATCAATATTAACTTGAGAGGTTTATATGGTGATTCATTTTTCTGCCATGTTGCACAGCCCTATTCACTGAACTCAACTTTAGCGTTAATTAAAAATCAAACTACAGAAACTAGGGTGGAAGTTTGGGCATGTTGGTGTTTAGCTTAAAGGTTGATCATTCAGTGGGTAACAGAGGCGAACAATGAAGAGTAGTTTTTGTTATCGAGGGATAGTGAGCAGCAGTGTTACAAATGATTTCAATTAACTAATTGTTAGCAGGCTCCTATAGAGTTGCAGGCTAGGCTATAATTTGTTGTTGTTCTCCATTCTTTGTTCTAAAGCATATCTAAAACAAATAGTCATAGAAACAGTTATTTGTATTTAAATGAATACAGATGATTAAAATCACTACAGGTTGTTGTTAAACATACCTCCTATGCTCAGATCAGTAAATTGTTACACCTCTACTACCATAAGGCTCCTGTCTCTTTGCTATGCTGCTGCTGCCTGCATGATAATGATGCAGTATTTGGGCAGGTTAATTTAGAAGTGCGTATTTTAGCTTCCCATCCTTAAACCTGCAATCTGCTTAGATTTCTTCAGACAAGCTCCTTGACAGCCTAAATCCCACCTAAAACTAAATGATCACTTGTCTGCTTAGATTGAAGTTGTATGGGTTTTAATATTTGCCATTTGATAAAGAATTATACCCACAAATAAAGGATGATCCTCAGTAACAAAGCCTAAAACCGAGTTACAAACATCCGCTGTGGTTTTAATGTCCCAAATTTGAAGGTTTGACCATAATCTACCTGTTGATGTCTATTGTCAGCATATTAAGATGCGTTCTGCTTCCAGGTGTGGCGTGTTCAGTGTCTGCAGCCCAGAAGGACGAGCTGGTCCTGGAGGGTAATGACATCGAACTGGTCTCAAACTCAGGTAGATCTCATTATCCAACGCTTCTCTGAATTTGAAAACACAGAATCTAATTAGTTTTGAGTTTAATCCAGATGTTTAACTGTCTTATTTTGGTTGGTTGCTCAAGCATCTTCAATGAAATATTGATTTCCATTTATTCTGATTATAGCTGTAATGTTGCTGTATTCTGTCTCCTCTTTATGGGAAAATTAAAACTAATCTGTGGTGAAGTTAAAGTTTAGTTCTACCTTAAAGTGTTGGTTAGTTTATGTCAAACTGCATCACAGAAACAGGAATGCAGAAGTGATCTTGTTACTCATCACCACCTCCTCTGTTCCAGCTGCTCTCATCCAGCAGGCCACCACAGTCAAAAACAAGGATATCAGAAAGTTCTTGGACGGCATTTACGTATCTGAGAAGGGAACAGTAGTGGAACCAGAACAGTAGAAATATCATCCCTGAAGTAGAGGTTAGATGATGCCGTCGGTGTCTGTCCTGCATGCTAACATCCTGCTTTTACTTTTCCTCTTCAGTGTAAACCTGTTAACCTTTCTTTCTCTTGCAGATTTCTCAATTGCATGTTTCTTCTAATATTCTAAAATTTCTCAAGCGGTTCTAGTTATTAAAATCCTGGAACCCAATTCTTCACTGAATGTAGCTCTGTTGATATGCTTTAAACATTTTAATGTAAGGTTAATGGGATCTGTTGGTTTTATAAAAGGAAATTCTATCATTCTAATTTTTAAAATGTTTCTTTTTAAGCCTGCAATAATATCTCCTTAAAGTCAAAGTATTTATTGCTCCTTGTTGCTCTATGATCCACCTCAGCATATTTTTCTTTAGCTTTTCTCAATATTTCTTAATTCATACATAACTTTCTCACTATCAGCCTTTATTTCCTTTTTAGATGTTTTTTTTATTTTCTTAGTCCAAGCCCAGAGGAATAAACGTATTAGCTGCTCTCATGTTTTTTAAATCCTAGTTCCAACTCTCATGTGACTCTGGTCTCTTTGCAGCTGCGTTGATCCAACAGGCCACCACGGTCAGAAAGAAGGACATCAGGAAGTTCCTGGATGGTATTTATGTCAGCGAGAGAACCACCGTGGTGGAGCAAGTTGTGGAATAAACATTCACCTTTCCTGTTATGACCAATAAAGCAAATATCTTTATACATTTGTCTTGTTGTTTTGGTGATTTCTAAATATAGCTAAACGGTAATGCAGTTGAGGTCGATGTCTACTTACTGATATAAAGGGGACAGATACTAGAAAGGTGTTTCACTTTCAGAGATGCAAAGCAGGAAACTGGCTGTAAATTGGACAGTCATTATTTAGAGATGGTCTAAAGAAAATGCTTAACTCTTAGCTGGTTCTCCAGGGATGTTGTGATGCATCTGTTGCTCCCAATTTTCAGCATTGTACCATACTTTAAGTGAGGAGTAAAACCGGCGTGCTAGTCTTAAAAGAAATCAGTGGTTGGCTCAACTGCTTCCAAGTTTTCCTTCATTTGAAGCTTTCCTATTCTAATTCTGTTTAGCTCTAAATCTACCAATATATCAAGTTAACCTGAAAATACTGTTATGTTTAGACGCTCCAGATGTGTTTGTAAAATGTTAGTCCTCGAACAGGTCTAAAATCTGTTTTAATATGCAAACAGACAAATCTGAGAAACTAACTGAAACATAATTAAACTTGATTCATCTCACATTGGAGAAGTTCACCTCTGAATTTAACCCATCCCTTTGGGGATTCAGTGGGCTGCCATCATGGGGCGCCCAGAGAGCAGTGTGGGTTAAGGGTCTTTCTCAGTGGCAGTGGGGCTCACTCAGAATTTCAAGCTCTATGTCCTAACCGCTAAGCTGCCACTCCCAAAATAAGCCTGCTTATAAAAATGTTATTGGAAGAACAGGATCCTCCCAAGAAACTCATCAGTGAACCTGTTGGTATTCCAGACACCACTCACCTGATGTAGATGTTTTAGGTCTTATCCTTTCACTAATACTGATTAATGTCCTAACATTTTTAGCGTCATAGCAAATGTCAGAAAAGTACTTAAGTCAACTTTTTAAACGCTTTGAACTTTTGACCAAGTCAACTACAGAAGTTTCAAATGTTAGGAGCAAGGAATAAAAACTCCAGCAATAAGAAGGTCCTGCAGAACAAAGTGATGGTAGTTAAAGGGTCTTTGTTTCTGCAGGGATGGTGTCAGAAATGCAAAAACAGGATTAAGAGCACAACAAATACTGGTACACAACTTCCTGTTCAGACTAAAGAACTGAAGGGAGAATGATTCACATTAATAAAGAGAAGTTTATATAACACATTTCAGTGGCAAGACCATTCAAAGGGCTGTACATGAGGAATAGAAAAGAACAAAAAGTGACAATTTGATCTTTTTTTTTAAAGAAAAAAACATTTAGGGTATTTTAACAGATTAATAGTCAGCGAATAAGACGCCACCCCGAAGTATTATCTCTTTTTTTAGGGATTATTTTTGGTTAAATATAAAATTTTAATGTCCAGTTTATTTGTTTCTGATTTATGAAATAACTCAGGCCCGTTTGATGACGTCTGACGCAAACCGGCCAATCCGCTCCCGTTACGTCATCTCCTAGCGACCGCGGCAGCGCTTCGCGCCAAGCAGCTGAAAGATTTTCTGACTTTTCTGCTACAAACCTGCGAGCAAAGTGCGAGAGAAGCGGGTGCATCATGGTAGGTAACAGTCTGAGCTTCTAACCGCTCCGGACAGGAGCTGCAGAAACACCCAGAGGTTCAATAAAGCGGAAATAATACCGACTGGTTAGAGCTGCACCCAGCTTTAGCTGCTGCTAAACCACACCAGCTAGAAAACTTATGATGCTGCACTAGAAATGAGCATTAAAATATAATTTTAAATTTTTTTTTCCTGTTTTTTGGTTTAAAAAAATGATCGATTTGCAGGTTCTTATTCCGAATGAGTGAAAGCTTCTGAGCTCTAATGAAACCTCCAGACTTCTGTGTGTTTTATCTGCATCACTGATGTGTTTCTAAAATGCCTGAGGGATCTGTTGGAGGTTGAAAACGTTACAACTGTTCTATGTTTTAATTTGCATCATTAAATACTTTGTGTTCAGGATATCAGGCGGTTCTTTGGACCAGTGACAGGAAAGCCTGCCCCTAATGGAGAAGTCAAACCAGATGAGAAGAAAAGGAAGAGTTCCTCAGAAGAAAATGTAAAAAAGAAAGAGACCTCTAAGGCAAGAAAATATTATCATCCACAATGTGGAAAAGCTTGTTTTCTTTCTTTTTTTATTGTTCATTACACTCTATCTTTATTCATGTCCTTCAGGTCAAAAGCTCCAAAAATGGGGATCGTCACAAAGGCAGCGACAAGAAAAGAAAGAAACGTCAAGTCATAGAATCAGGTATGGACATTTATTTCTGACAAGAAATCACTGATTTCCAAAGTTGGGGTCCTTGAGACGATGAACTTCCTACTGGTTATGTTCATCCATCATCTGACACGTTTGTCCCGAGGGGTCGCGAGGGGTGCTAGTGCCTATCTCCAGCAGTGAATGGGCGAGAGGAAGTCATGTTTTTGGACTGTGGGAGGAAGCCGGAGTACCCGGAGAGAACCCCCGCCGGGAATCAAACCCAGAACATTCTTGCTGCAAGGCAGCAGTGCTACTCACTGCTCCACTGAATAGCCCCACTACTGGTTATGTATGTAATGTAATGTAAATCCCTGTATTGTCCCACAGTGGGGAAATTCGTTCACCGCATTTAACCCATCCCTGTGGGGAGCAGTGGGCTGCCATTGTGCAGCACCCCTTGAGCAATCAGGAGTTAAGTTAGGGTTTTGCTTAGGGACAAACCGGGTACTTTCAACCTTTCCAGAATATAAGTGCACTGCTCTAACCCACTAGGCCTACACACCCACTTCATAAAAACTATTGATGCCATAGAGCTACACGTTTTTTGTTGCTGTAGATCGGGTCTTCAGCAGGGGTCCACCAAGGTGCTGGATGGGGGTTGCGAAAGTTTTGTTTGATTAGACTTTTTTTTATATTTCCCCCTGCAATTGTTTTCCACTAACGTTAACATTAATTCAACACACTGTAGTAAACAGATAAATGGAGGCAGAAGAAGGCAAACCGGAGCTCCTTCAAACTAGGCACCATTTCATTCACAACGCCTGTCCCCTCTATGAGGAATCAGAATCAAAAATACTTTAATAATCCCAGAGCGAAATTACTTTTGTTACATTACTCCATCTGTTAAAGAGTGACTATAGGACCAGTTTGATATAACACTATTTCATACAATATATATAATTTGGGCGTCCCCGCTCCATCTCGCCATCAGTTTAGAGGTCCTTGGCCTGGAAAACTTTGAAAATTCCCGCTGTAGATCTTGTTTCAAATTAGATTTAGATGCATCAAAAAAAAAATCATTTTTAATAATAATCAAGATTCCAGAAAACATTGTAGGGATTTTTTCTGCATGTCTTCAGAATGATGGAAGGGGAAAAGCCTTTTGACTTATATCATGTACTGAAAATAAGATCAGAAATGATCAACATGTGATCTTTGTTTGTCGCTCTGCTCAGATTCTGAAGCAGAGGAGGAAGAGCCAGTGATGAAGACTAAGAAAGCCTCCAAAGAGAAAGCTGCCACCAGCAGAGCAAAGCCCCCTCCTAAGAAGGACCCTGTTCAGTACGTCTCTGAAACAGGTCAGGCACCCTTTTATAAATCCTTGCAAAATCAAAAGGATTTAGTCTTTAAAGAAAACATCTGTTTCTGTTCAACTTGCAGACTCGGATAATGACAACTTCCAAAGTCTGAAGAAGGCTTCCAAGTCCAAACAGAACTGTACCAATAAAAAGTCAGAAGAAGACAGTCCAAAAATCAAAGAGCGGCAAAAGTCCCCTGCGAAGGTTTCCTCCAGTCAGGGGAAAACGGGGATCAAGAGCCCTAAAGCTCCTACAACCCCTAAGCTAGCTCCTCCTCCTCAACCCAAGCAGACTCCCACCTCTGTACTCGACTACTTCGGCAGCGGACAGATCCACCGCTCTGACAAGAAGCTGGTAGCCAGCGCCAAGCGGAAGGCTGTCAGTTCATCATCCTCATTGATGCTTTTTATACTCCACAGAAGAGAGATGCTCAGGCAGCAGACTGACTTTGTGAACCTTCTGTATTCCTTCAGCCGACCCAAGACTCTGATGACCTGATCAGTGACGAGGAAATGGCCCGGCAGCTGCAGATGGAAGAGGACATGGAGGTAAGAGGGTCATCTGCTGCAGGTTCTTTTCCAAATAAAACTGTTGATTTGTTTTGTTTTCCTATTGTTACTTTTCTGTCATCTAAATGCAGCTCAGAGAAGTTATTTCCTCTTGAGGTTCTTCTGACATAGTTAATTTGTTTCTTAAAGAGCTGCTCTTTGCAGCTGCATGCCTAGGTTGGCTACATGAACCACTTTCTGTGCACCATCGGTGTGAAACAGTTGGAGGCGAAGGATCTGTTCAAAACTGAAAACAGCAGAAATTATTTCTAAAAAACTGAAATTGTCTGACTTGACAATTTCCCAAAGTTTACACACCCCCTTGAGTTTCTCTTTTTTAACACTTTGTTATATTAGAGCTGTGAAGGTAAATGCTTTTTACGTTAAGGAACAACAAAGTATTACATGTTATGTGGAGGGAAGACGGCAAAATAATTACATTTTGTTAATTATTGAAAGTCTGAAAAATGCAGCATATTCAGTCTGTTTGATATGTGAAGGCCTCGGGTTTGTGGGAGAACAACTTGCAATATGGAGACCCTAGGCAGGGTTTATATGGGTCATCAAAAGGCATTAAAAGTAAAGCATACATATATATTAAAGGTATAGTGGAGGATTTTCTTGAATTTTTGAAAAATCCACTTTAAAGAAAAATGCACATGCTTATTAAACACGCGCAGGAGCCCATTTCTCCTTGTGCATGCTCTGTTTAACAGTTGCTGTTTGCCTCTTTCAAAAAGAAGATTTGCAATTTTTCCCACTATGTCAGACTCACCATTGGTAAGTGAAAATGGGGACGAGCACGTAGGACCGCCTTACGTAAACATATCACCAGAACGATTGACAATTAGGAGGAGCACTTATTTTCATGATCCACCCAGGAAAGGAACATCCTCCACTTTACCTTTAAGGACCTCAATGGAATTAAAATACTTATTGGAGAATGGCTTCCGGTTGTTCTTAAAGCCTGATGTTTGGAAAGAGACTTGGAACGCTGAGGCGGCGAAAAAATGCAACTTCCCATAAAAGTGGCTGGAAACTTAGCAATTAAGAGCATGACTGCAGCCTCTTGATTTATTTATTATTAATGTATGTATTTGTCAGGAAAAGTACACATTAATGAACATTTCTGTAAGTGTCAGTGTTTGCTGTAAGGCTAGTCTTCAACTGTTGTCTCTCGGCAAGGTGTATAAAGCCAACAACAATTATAAAAAAAATTATAAAACAAACAAAGAAAATGTAAAAATGTAAAAAAGTGAGACTGGATACTTCCAAAGGCAGGTTATACAGTTCAAATAGAGACATTAGCACAAATCTGTACCTATATTTACTAGGTAAAACCTGACGTTTGCTGAAGCATTAACCAGGAGATCGGTATGGTCTAATGAGCACATGGTAAAGATGGAGAAGAACTTGGCAGTGTTTTAAAGCATTAATAAAAAAAATTGTTTTGTATGATGGATGGTAAAGCTTGGGAGGCTGACATTTGCAGCTTCAGTCAGGATCAGGTACAGGAAGCTCAGAGCAGTGCCAGGTACAGGTTCCCCCTTGAATAAGAAAAGCAGAAGACAGAGCAGAGGTTGAGCTCAAATAACCGATAAAGAAGAAAGAAATGATGGCGGCTGTGTGTGTCACTTCAGAAGGATGCTGATAGACTAGCTCAGCAGGCTGAAAGGAAATTAGGCCCAAAATGGGTTAAAGGACAAATGCAGTGACCTGAGAACTGAGTCAAAACTGAAAAGGGAGCCAACTGAGACACCTGCATTAATCCTCTTTTCTAAATTCATCATTTTTTTCTAGCAGGTGTTTTTGCAGCCTCTGTGTTGCTTAATAATTACAGTCTGGTCCCTTTTCCTTTATATTGCTGTGTCCTCAATTCATCTTCTTAGGGCACCTTAGAATGCATTTAATTTCCACAGTTCGTCTTTACATTTGAATTGTTATAGGTACTTGTTGATGGGATTAAAAAATGTTTTAGTTTGCAATAGAAAGCAAAGACTTTGCAAATGAATTCAGAAACCCTGCAGGAACACAGCGGACGGGTCAGGGAGAAGTTTGAAGCAGGTTTAGATCAGGAAACAAAGGTCAAATGGTCCGGGGTGGCAGAAGCAGGAGTTTACCGTGCAACCGAAAGGTTGTTGGTTCAAGCCCCAGCTCTGGGTTACAGTGTGGTTGTGTCCCTGGGCAAGACACTTCACCCGCATTGGCCTTCTGATGGCTCAGAGAGCCCTCTGTACAGCAGCCTCTCTTCTGTCAGCGAGCCCCAGGGCAGCTGTGGCTATGATGGAACTTGCTTCCATCAGTGTGTGTGAATGATTGAGTGTAGTGTAAAGCCCTTTGGTCAAGTCTTTGGACTTGTAAAAGCTCTATATAAATACAGAGCTTTTACCACTTATGGAACAGTGGCTGGAAGATCACCATAACTCTGTTACCACCTGCAGGCAGGTTATTTAGCCAGAACCTTTACTGCTCGCTTGCAGAACATGTATGGTGGAAAATGTTCGTAGAATGCCTTGAAACAGGGAGGTGGAAGCATCATGCTGTGGGATTATTGCTGTATCAAAGGAAGGGCAGCTGGGAAAGACAGGTGGAGCCCAACACAGCGAGTGATGTATTGGATTCTGAGTTCCACTTCCATTCACAGTGTTTCTAAACTCACAGCCAGAGCTGCTATGATTAAAACATGTTGGTGTGTTGGGATGGTCTAGTCCAGGGGGTCTGCATACTTTCTAATCCAGAGAACCATTTTACCTGGAAGTCATTCAGAGCCTTCCTTTTGTTAAAATCCTGCAATAGGGAAAATTCTGCCATTTTAAACAACACTTTGTTTGCTTTTTTATTTTGTAAATAAAGATATAACATGAAAGTTTAATAAACAGGAAACATTGATTTTTGCTTTTGTTCTATAGGATATGTTATAATAAAAAAAAACAGTTTCTGATTCTTCAATATTATTCTGCAGAGAAACTAGATTCACATTTTCCTTAAAAAACACCAGATAAAGCTTCTAAGAAGAGTATTTGGTAATAAATTATATTAAAACCCATTAGTGGGCTCCTGATCATTTTTAACCATGATTAAGAGCCCGTTCACAGTCTAGACCTAAATCTAACTGGGAAATGTCAAAGCTTGAAGGCGACAAACACAAGGCGTTTTAAAGGAAGATGTCAGTCTCTGCTACAGGAGAGAAATGCTAAAGGAGACGTGCTTAAGGTGGTTCTATAAGCTGTTGTAGAACCTAATGGTCACTACCTATGAAACTCCAGCATCTAAAACCTTTTTATCCACAAATATTCCTGTTGATTTGAAATGATTGTTGTTGTTTTTTTCTCCCACAAAGGTGGAAAAACGAATCCATGAGGATGAGGAGTTTGCCAGAACGTTGGCCATGTTGGACACAGAGCCTCAGGCCAAAAAAGTAACAGTTTGCTGTGATTGATTTTCAAAATGTGTGTTCTCTCTTTGATTAGGGGAATATAAAAATATTTTTCATCTTTCCTTCCAAAGTCTCGCAAAAACTCTGAGGAAAAACCAGCCACGACCCCCAAAAAGAGCAGCCCGATGAAGAGCAGTCGAAGCCCTTCAGGGGACGTGGTTGGTCCGTCGCCCAAGAAGAGCCCTGCTCCGGCCAAATCCAGCTCCAAGCTGGCTATGATGAAGAAACGGGACGAGGAAAAGGATGAAGGAGCGAAAAGTAAAGCGCTAAATTCGCCAATTAAAAATAGAATTTCTCCAAAGAAGGAGCCCAAAGCATCTTCGATTTCAGACGTGAAGTTCACACCTAAAACAGGAACCACACCGACTGCACTTAAAACGTCTCCAAAGAAGCCCGAGGTAAGGGCATACCCATTCCTCCAGGAAAACGCTCCGCTTAACTAATTTAATACATCATAAGAGTACATCACTGAGCCACTTTAAAGTTCTGTTTCTCACCCAGAGCACAAGTACGAGTCCTGAAGATGCAGAGAAGAAGAAGATGCACTCTTTAGCTTTCAGGAATTTCCTCAACAGGGACGGACCACGAGCTCTGGGATCCAAGGAAATCCCACAGGTAAGGTGGAACGTCACCAGTGGGACGAGGAACCCAGCGATTCCACTGAACCGGCCTCAAGTTTTCTTTCCTTTGCAGGGAGCGGAGAACTGTTTGGAGGGCTGCGTGTTTGTGCTGACAGGAGTCCTCGAGTCGATGGAGAGAGACGACGCCAAAACTCTCATCGAGCGCTATGGAGGCAAAGTGACGGGCAACGTCAGCAAGAAGACCACCTACCTGGTGCAGGGCAGAGACAGCGGGGTGTCAAAGCTTGAAAAGGTGAGCCACCCGTCCCTCTGAGTAGATGATGAGGGTTCATAAGGGTTTTAATTATTATATTCCTCGATGAAACAGAGGAAGACGTTTTAGTTTAGAGTATTTTATCATGTCAGTCATTTGCAGGTTTACTGGCTGCCACTTCTTCATCTACACAGATGGATGTAGGATAAATGGGAAAGGGTTTGGAAAGCATTAAGCCTCAATCCCACAATCAGACTGATACAGGATAAACGATGGCAGCCTGACTGGCAGGATTCAATGGTTTATAAAGAAAATGTCTGTGAAATCATGTTTCCCTCATGAAAAGGGTTCTTTTCTCATAGATCTTCCTAATTCCTATCCCATCCAACACTCATCTGTCTCAGTTGAACCACATGTTTTCTAATCTTTTCGGTTTTAAAAGTGGCTAAAAGAAAGACGTCAGTGTTTTGCACCATTTTAATACCTGGAAAAATCAAATAACAGGTATGAAGGTCTAATTGTCAAATAAAACCTCAATACTCTCACCAGAAATGTTTATTTTATATTTTAGGTCTTGTTAAATGCGGCTGGGTAACAATCATAAATTTAATCGATTTTGAATCGATTCCTTTACATTTTTGCAAAATCGATGTCTAGGGAATGAGATCAATTTTTATAGTGACGCGCCTGACGTTCACATTCAAATGAGCAGGAAAGATGCACTCAAGATGACTTCAAGCCAGACAGCTGCAAATCTAGCCAATAGGTTGACTGAAGACATTAACAAATGGGTGCTGACCAGCAAACACCCTGTAGTTGTTACAGAAAACGCTGCAAATATGGTGCAGAGGAGATAATGCAGCTCATGCATGTCTGCTGTGTCCCCACTGTGTCAGCCTCTCAAGTGACGCTTCACTTTTTTACTTTTTACAAACAACTTTGCACTTTGAGACAGTTTTGTTCACTTTTCAAGCTTAAACTGTCTGATTTACAAGTTTGCACTTTGTGTTAATATGAGAGGAAAAAAATTAAATACCTGAGTATTTTGAAACACAGTTGAACCACTTTATTATTGTAAGAACAGATTGAATCTAAATTAATCGAATTAGAACTGTATGAATCAAAATCGAATCGATTCAGGACTTTGGCTAAAATCCCCAGCCCTAGTGTTAAACCTGTGTTTGTTCTCCTTTTCAGGCTGAGAGTTTAGGTACCAAGATCCTGGATGAGGACGGTTTGTTGGAGCTGATCCGAACCAAACCAGGAAAGAAGTCAAAGTATGAGATTGCTGCAGAAGCAGAGGTCAGAGTACTTCTATACTGTGAAAAACTAGGGTTGTAACAGGATTTGTGTTGAACGGAACTGTAAACTAACTGTGGTTGGCAACAGCCTGTACCGAATTGTTGGACACAGGATTTGGTTATTTATTTGTTTATTGGTTCATAAAGTATTAGCATGCCACCGGACAAAATGTAACGATACCCTGATGAATCTCTGTGCAGCACGCTGACCATCCTGTTTCTAACAACATAGCACATTAGCTTGTTGAGCATCGTCAGAGTCCTGTTTCACAAATCCACCCTCGCCTGGACCCGTTAGGATGGTTACCAAACCGCGTGCATCTTCCATTCAAATCCCAACCCGAGTCGTTAACACATGAAGGCAGGCTGCTGCCCGTCCTCTCCTCCGTTTGATCTTCTGTCTAGTTTTCCTTTATATTTATGTTTTTTCATAGTTTTAATTTACAAAAACAACACAGAAAAATACAAGGTTTACTTTAAGCTGGAACGCGCTTAATATTGCTTAATATTACAAATAAATAAATAGCTAAATAAATCACCTATAACATTACCTGTCAGCTGAATGTTATTTATTTAGGGATTTGTTTATCCCGGAAATCTGACCAAAAGAATAAACTGCTGTGATTTTTGTGATGGGGAGTAAAATGAGACTCGGTTGGCGTCACTTTAGATGTAAAAGCCTGTTTTGTTTTTTTCTTCAATTTTGTCGTTGAAAAGTGTAAAAAAAAAAAAAAATATGTATATATATATATTTTATGCCAAAAATACAAAATAAGCAGTTGTGATGTTAAATATTAGTGAGTTTGTTGATAAACCACAAGGCGGTAAATATTCATGTATGTTTTTTTTTCCCCATTAGCTACTGTACTAAAGAAAGAGTCATATAAAATACATAAATGTTTTTAGCAGGTGATTTTATTCCAGTATAGCAGATAAACCAGTATAAAATTAACCTAAAGAACATTAACCAGGAAGTTCTTTATGTGTCCAAAGATTTAAAGCAGAACTTAAGAAATTTCAGTTTTGGTCAACTTTGGCTCCACCTAGTGGACAAAAGCTGCATTTTTTTGTTTGAGGGAAGACAGCATTTCCCATGAGCAGCAGCGCATAAGTAACCTGACAACAGCCAGATGCATGTCTCACTCCGCCTAGCTCCGCTCACATACTCACATATGTGAGTGGAGCTGGGCGGAGCGAGACATGCATCTGGCTGTTGTCAGGTTAGCGCATAAGGTGCTTATTGCGAATGAAAGCGAGACAGACCTCTGGGCTGTGTCAGAGGCGTCTTTCAGCTGCTTTTAAGTCAAAGGCGATGAAAATATTTTATGAAGGTTTAAAGTATTTATTGTTGGTTTAAACGTTCCTGTTTGACCAAAGCACCATCACAGTAAGGTGTTATTCTGACCGCAGGATTTGTTAAAGCCAAGTCTACAGATATCAGTTTTAGGCAGAAAGCCTTTAATCTACTCTGAATGGATCCTCTGGTTCTGGGCTGTTTTCTGATTAATTTTTTTTTTTTTATGTTTTGGATATATTGCTTCCTTTAGAGCAAAGCTTCAAAAACTGGATCAACTTCAAGTCAAAGCTCAAAGAGCACCCCCAAAGCTCAGAAGACCTCTCCTTCCAAGGGTAACTCCACTTCGCCTCAGACCCCGAGCCCGTCGAAGACCGGCCAGGCGCTGAGCCGAGGATCCAAAAGCAGTGGTAGCAGCACCCCATCAGGGAGAGGCTCCGGACAAACGGCCCGCAGGGAACTGGGCCTTCCCTCTTCCTCCTCATCTTCAGCTCCAGGACCCCCATCACCCAAGGGGGAGGCTGCCACTCTTCTGTGGGTGGACAAGTATCGTCCACGTTCTCTGAAGGCTGTGATCGGCCAGCAGGGGGACCAGAGCTGCGCCAACAAGCTGCTACGCTGGCTGCAGAACTGGCACAAGCACCACAGCGGAGGCACGGGCAAACCAGCAGGTAGCAGAAAAGTCATCTGACCTCATATAATGGAGGCTGAACTGTTTGAAATCTGCCGGTTCTGAATGTTCTCTCCGTCTCCTTTAGCGCCAAGGTACGGTAAGTTTGGAGGAGGGAAAGATGACGGTTCAGGATACAAAGCTGCTCTGCTCTCTGGCCCACCAGGGGTGGGGAAAACCACCACAGCGGCTCTGGTCTGTGAGGTCAGTCTGAGAACACGCCGACTTCCTCTGAGCAGACTGCGGTTGAGTTATCCGTGGGCTCATTAAATATGCGTTTGCTGTTGAAGGAGCTGGGCTTCAGCTACGTGGAGATGAACGCCAGCTGCACCCGCAGCAAAAACAGCCTGAAGGAAGTCGTAGCCGAGTCGCTGAACAACACCAGCATCGAGAACTTTTACAAAGGTCAGTTTCTGGATCCAGTTTGGGTCCAAAAAGGCTCAGATTGATCAGTTAGGATTCAAGCACTAGGAACAGTTACTTTCCCCTTTTAACTGGGGCTGAACAGTTCTGCTAAAATGTTCCTATACTCAATGATATTTTCACACATAGACTGCTGCATCACAACCTCCCCACTCACCGGAGACACAATTTTAAAACCAATAGCAATATTATGATCAAAAGCCCCTGTCATTCCATTAGTGTAATATTTTGGAAAAATATCATATGCTGGATTTTGAAAATTTTATTCATTTAAAAAGTAGTTGTTGAATTTTTAAAGTTCTGAATGGATTAGCCCCGCCTCCACTTTCTACCTACATTAGACCTGTTAGACGTATTTGCACCAGAGCCTCTTCCAGAGGAGACCTAGAGATCCCCCACAGAAGAACAACCTTTGGACAAACCGTTCATCAGTCAGAGGGGGTCACTTCTAAAAACAGCCTCCCAACAAACATCAGGGAATCTCCCACTTATTGCACATTTAAAAAGCACCTTAAACAGTTTCTTAAAAGCTCCCAGTCATGCACTCACTAATTTCAATGTTGTAATATCATTGTCTGAACGTGTGTCTGTGTGTTTTGACTGATATTGTATTATGAGATCTGGTGTTGTTTTGTCTTCCTACCTCAGGACGACAGATGGAAATTAGCAACTATGCTATAATCTGGCTTATTTACAATCTGTACAGAAAGAACAAAATATTGTTCATTAATGTGCTCTGTCCTGATTAAATAAATAAAGGAGTCCAGAACCAAAAGCTTTGTTACAGATCCCTCCTAACCAGCATTTAACCTTCTTCAATCAGCAAAAACAGTCCAGCTGCATTAAATCCAGGTCAGACTGACATAAGAACACCTTCAACTTCTTTACAAAATGGTTTCATTGAGACAATAAATGTTCTTGATAAAATGGCAAATAATGAACCATAACAGGTTTGCAGCCAGAATATTACGAAAGAAGGAAATTGATCAGTTTTTAATAAAAGCCTGAGAACAAAAGCTGACAGGACGACGTTCCTCGGACCTCCATAAGCAAAAGGAGTGCATTAGTGGAAAAAAAATATCCAAATCCTCCTGAAATTTAAATTTTAGAAGCAGAAAATTTCAATAAATTGATTAAAAATGGTTTATCAACCAATCATACCCGCTTTGAGACAAACTGTGAATCCGCTCTTCATGTTAGGTATCTAATCGTCTTCCTCAGTAAATCTCAAACCTGATTTCTGTTTGTAAATTATGAAAATAAAAATGTTGATCCCTTACGATGAGCCGCTGCTCTCGGCCCCACAGGGACGTCTCAGACGGTGAGCAGTAAGCACGTCCTGATCATGGATGAGGTGGATGGTATGGCTGGGAACGAGGACCGCGGAGGAATCCAGGTAAAGTAGCCCATTCTTCTCCCAGTCTGATTGGCTGGTGATGTTTTAGGAAATTTTAATTCATCAGTCATTTCCAGGTCTATTCAATGACGGCCAACGTTTGCGTCTGACCGGGCGGTTGTGTCTCTTTCAGGAAATGATCGGTCTGATCAAAAACTCCAAGATTCCCATCATCTGCATGTGTAACGACCGGAACCACCCTAAGATCAGATCCTTGGCCAACTACTGCTTCGACCTGCGCTTCCAGAGGCCGCGGCTGGAGCAGATCAAGGTTAGAGTCCTCTCCACTTTTATGTTCTTAAAAGAAACACAAACAGATGCTCCATTTAAAAAAAAAAAAAGGCTACCACAAGACCTAAATTTGAGAGAAAAAAAAACTTTGTTTATAATTTCTTGCTGTTATAAGAAGCATAAAACTATAACACTGTTTCTCTAACCTTTTTCGTTTTATTTTTTTCTTTTAATTTGTTCCAGGGAGCCATGATGTCAATTGCTTTTAAGGAGGGAATCAAGATCCCCCCTCCTGCTCTCAATGAGATCATCTTAGCCTCCAACCAGGACGTGCGGCAGGTAGAGCGGTTGAAGCTTCTGGTCTTCATGTGAGGTTGAGGTCGTTGTCTTTGTGTCCTCACGCTGCCGATGTCTGCAGGTGATTCACAACCTGAGCATGTGGTCGGCCAAAGACAAGGTGATGACGTACGACCAGTGCAAGTCTGACGCAGCCAGCGCCCGCAAAGACATGAAGCTGGGGCCGTTTGACGTCTGCAGGAAGGTGTTCGCCGCAGGCGAAGAGACGGCGCACATGAGCCTCATCGACAAGTCGGACCTCTTTTTCCACGACTATTCGCTGGCGCCGCTGTTTGTTCAGGAGAACTACCTGCACGTGCGCCCAGCAGCGGCTCGGTGAGGGAGCCATCCACCTGCTCCGCGGTGCAGATCAGCAGAGACCCCCGTCCAGCAGTCCTGCTAATGTTCCTGTTTTCTTCTCTCCTCACAGCGGTGATGCCAAGTCCCACCTGGTGCTGCTCAGTAAGACTGCAGACTCTATCGCTGACGGCGACCTGGTGGACAGACGGATCAGATCAGGACAATACTGGTCCCTGCTCCCCACTCAGGTAACATCTACACTGGGATAAACCGTGAATCCTTTACTGTAGCGAACTTTAAGCTGCTCTGTCATAGTTAGATTTTAAAATCTCAATCAGAGCAAAGGCTTGATGATGAAATCTGACGTTTATCTCTACAATAAGACGAATGTGGTGTTTAAATTATAATTACTCACACTTTGAATGATTAATATGGAGCTAATCAACAAGAAAAAAAAACAATTCAAATATCAGTTATTAAAAAAAATGTTTTCCACTATAAAAACATGATTGCACCTGTTATTTTAAGAAGGGCTCCTAATGGAGCTGACATGAGTGCTGGAAGCACCATCAGCTGATTTAATGGCATCTAAATCCAGATGAACGGGCATCTAAAGGAAAACTCACACATAATAAGGATTCATAATACCTGGTGGTGTTTCCTAGTGTCTGTACTGATGGTGGTGATGGGATGTTTAACTGAAACAGGGAAGCCATTACAGTGTTTTTTTACTGTCCTGATTTTTACAGATTTTCATACTGTAGAGTCTCTTTAAATATTTTAGAACTGATTATAAATCATTGATCATTTTTTTGTCTCCCAAGGAGACGGTAGATGTTTGAAAAGACATCATCCAGTCTAACCAGAAGCATTGTTGTCTCATGGACCCTAATGTAACCTAATCAAATGATCAGAGTGTGATTACGTTTACAGGCCATCTTTGCCAGCGTGCTGCCAGGCGAGCTGATGAGAGGCTACATGTCTCAGTTCCCAGTGTTCCCCAGCTGGCTCGGCAAGAACTCCTCTACCAACAAACATTCCCGCATCGTTCAAGAGCTCACCTCACACATGAGCTTAAAGTAAGCCGCCTTGTTAGACCATCTTTCTCTCTGGAGCTCAGCCTATATGGGGTGTTTAAAGCTCACTGCTCCTGCAGGACCCTGAGCAGCAGGCAGGCTGTGAACCTGGACTACCTGTATTACCTGCGCCAGGCGCTGCTGCATCCGCTCCAGAGGCAGGGAGCAGAGGGCGCCGCTCAGGCCGTGCAGCTCCTGGACGACTACCAGCTCCTTAAGGAGGACGTGGACAGCCTGATGGAGATCAGTGTCTGGGGCGGGCAGCCTGATCCTTACAGCAAACTAGACTCCAAGGTGAGCTGGGGTCCAGTTTCATCATGTCTGTTATTACACCTACTCCCAGCCTGACCCTTTTTTTCCCTGCTCCTTCTAGGTGAAGGCAGCTTTCACACGGGCGTACAACAAAGAGGTCCACCTGGCGCCGTACTCCCTGCAAGTCGTGAAGAAAGGCCGCAGAGGTGGAGGAGACCTGGAGTTAGGAGGGGAGGAAGGCCCAGAGGATCAGGAGTCTGAGGACGAGGCAGAGGGCCTGAAAACTGATGCTATGATCAAAGTGAGTACATTCAGAGCTAAAGGAAAGCATCTGCTCATGTTTTTATTCACTGGTTTGGTTTCTCTGCAGCAAAAGAAGACCAAACCAAGTAAAGAGTCAACTAAGGCGAAGAAGGAAGAGTCTGGGAAGGGGAAAGGCAAGGGGAAAGGAAAAGCTAAGAAATGAGGAGACAGACTCCATCTCTGCACTTCAGTAATCCGATAGCAGGCGCCAGAAGATCAGGAAACTCATCATCGTTTTACTCCCACCAGAGTGACTGCTGCTTTTTTAACCTCCACTCTATATACTGAACAGATGATGCACCTAATCTGCCGGTTGTCCCATTATCATGTCTGCAGGTTTGATTCTCATCCAGATTAGCCTTCGTTCGTTCTGCTTTCGGTTCTACTCCAACTATTGCAGATGTAAATAGAAGAAAACTTATCATTCTGCTGCCACTGCAACTCAGAAATGTCTAAATGTTTTTCTTGTAAATTGCAATTTTCTAATAGAGGAATATGTTGCTCATACATGTTGGGTGTTTTGTTTTTTAGACACGAAGAAAGAAACAAAGTCCAGGTCTGATAAATGGCTTTAAGGGTTAAAATCAGATGGAAAGATCTCACTGTTGTACAGACTGAGGCGACTTTAAGCAATTTTCTGGTTGTAGATTTAATATTAAACATGTTCTGGGGGAATCTCACCCCTTAGTCAAACAGTCCGTCATCCATGCTTCCTGTGTTCTGTCTAAAATAGAAGCTTTTCTGGTTGGTGTGGTAGTTCCTCGCCTCCGTCTTCCATAAGGTTCCATAGCAAACGCCTTATAAGGCTGTGATTTCCTGTCGGGAAGCCTAACCTCCTCCCCTGCTCCTAGTGAACAGCCAATCAGCGATCAGCATGCAAATGAGCCTGCAAGCAGCCAGAGCTTCATTTCACTGAGAGGAAAAGCTGAATCCATAAACTTTGATGAAGCAGAAATGCTTCACTATCATAATTTATGTTGTAGAACACCTTATAAATAGTTAACTATTAAAAGAAAGGGCAAATTTTGCATTATTTGTTTAATGTTTTGCTGTTCACCAGCTGTGAGCCTGTCAGTGGAAGCGTTTCTCAATCACAGAAGGATGGAAGTGACTCCTGGTGCATCACTGAAGAGAAAACAACCTGGATGGGAAAGACTCCAATATCAACACCGTCTAGTTTTATGCTGTTGCTGTGAATAATCTCAGCAATTTATAATAAGCTTACCTCAGTATCTACTCTTAGTAGTTCCTAAAGACCTCCGTATGTCTGCATTTTCTCCATATCTGATCTGAGGAGTCAAATATCTAACGAAAAAACCCAATCATAAAAAAAACAGTATAAACTCTGTTTATACTGTTTTTTTATTCTGCTTGAGAAAAAAAGTTGATTTATTCATACATATATCTATATATATATATATATATATATATATATATAACAAGATAAATGTTATGTTGGTTGATCAATCTTGGATGAGGAACATCTTAATTTTCATTCATGTTTCTTCTGTTTGCCCCCCTGATTTTCTACCTTATTGTGGTTTGGGGCTTTGTTTGCCTCAGAAGGACTCGGTGTGACCAGAAGGAGCTTTGCTTCAGCTGGGACCCCCTAGCTGGGTGGGTTTTAGGGTAGAAGCACACAGTTTAATTTGACTTCTTTCACTCGATGATAGATGTGAAAAGTTTATAGTATGAATTACTTCCACACAAATGACTTGAACGTGCAAGGGGTGTGTAAGTCATCTTTTTCCTGTGCCATGTCTGTCTTCCCTACTGTTTATGCAGGTGTGTGTGTGCAAGAAAGATGGCAGCAGTAGCGAGGTAGGAGGGCAAAATAGGATTAGCGCCACCGCAGTACGGGAGTCAAATATTACGTCCAGGAGCAAATGGATAAAAATAGACCAAAGGGGGAAAAAAAAAGAATCGATACTCTTGCGGATGTGTTGATGCATTGGATCGTTGGCTGTTGGAGCGATACGAAACGATAATTATTTACACCCCTAATAGTTAATGTAACAAACTAAAATCATAAACAAAAGGGAACAGAAAGAGGAAGAAATCAATATTTGCCCCCTATTCACATTAAAGAACAGCAGCTATTCAGCTTAGTAAACTGTAACAGATGTAATACAAATATACAAAATATAAAGAACAAAAAAATAGCCAATTCATTATTTTCATACTGAAATTGATTTAATAGTTTTATCTGTTCAAGATTGCTTCATAAACTGACACATTTAACTAAAATACATCTTTCCGTTTTTAGCTATCACCCCAGTCCCCTAGACTCTAGGGCCTAGAGAAAACTCTCATCCGCACTAATAAGCCATATGTTTGAGCATAATGTGTACAGATGACGATTTCTCCTGATGTAACTGTGCCTAGAACTGGTCCTGACCGACCCCGCTTCTGGAACAATCTTCTGCACCTGTGTAGCTTCCAGCTTCCTGGAGCAAATGGGACACACATATGTAAAACATGTCAACAGAAGCAAAGTTCCACATTAATGATGGCACTTAGAAGGGAAATACATTTTATAAACCAATTTAGTTCCCGCATTTGAAACTATTGTTAGTTCTCTTAAAAAAAAAAACATTTTTTTTTCACAGGGTTTCCTTTTTTACAAATCTAATTTTCTAGTTTTACTCTAGAAAGTTTAAAATCTGTCTTTCAAACACTTGCTAATGACTATGACATTACAGATTATTCAAATGGATGACGAATAAAAAAAAAAATTGAAATGTACCTTAAGGTACACAAACGCCAAGCATGAAGTCAACGGATTGTTTGGAGACACAAATCTGGGTAAGGATACTAAAACCTTTCTGCTGCTTTGAAGGTCCCAATGAGGACTGGCCTCCATCGCTGGTAAACAGAAAAGGCTTGGACTGTAGAGGATCTGGAATGTTTTACATAGGAGAGCGAAGGAGGCACAAACTGTCAGGGCATGGTAGCAAACATGAACATCAAACCTCTTGATGTTCAAAAATAACAATGAAAAGCACGTCAAAAACTTTTTTTTTCTTCTAAAACACAAACACAATTGAGAAAAACAAATGTTCCACAAAGTAAGGAAATCAATACAGAAAACAATTTCCTTTAGTACAGCTTTCCAGACAGTAAATGAACATTTCCATTCCATAAAGTGCAGCAGCGATCAAATGTAAACAGAGTGGGAGAAAAAAAAAAACATGGTGCAAAAAATGCATTGATATGGAATGTCAGAGCATTAATATATATGGTGCAAATATGCAGTCTTTTTGGTTTGGTGTTATCAGTGTGATGCAGAGTCTGTGACATGACTAATAGTTGTTTTCAGCAGCAGCAGCAGTCTGATGGAAGTGGGGAAGAAAACTGTTGCAGAATCTGCTAATCATTTTAACTGTGACCATTGCAAAAAAAAGAAAAATTATAAAACTGGAAGGGCAGATTGAAATGATCAATAAACAAACGGATGAATCTACTGCAGCAGCTTCTAAATCTGGGTTCCTCCATTACAGTCCTTGGCACCATTTAGATAACCTCCATAACAGGACTGTTATGGAGGAACCCTGCTATCGATGTTGGAGTGCATTTCCCTCCACATGATTTAAAGCATTTTTAATACAGAAGCATAGATTTTTCATAAAACACAATGATGACAAGTTCTATAATAGTCATAATTATATGCCTATAAGACCAAAAACCATTTGATCCTGATAAAATAAGGTTGTATAAACCGAGGGGGCATCCTGACAGCATTTAGATTCTTTTTTAGCCTATATAGAACAGCAGCAGCCCGATGAGTGAATATAAACAATTGATGGAGCTGCTTGGCAGAGCTGACAGTCCTTGGTGGTCAAAGACTAACCATCCATCCATTTTCAGTCATGCTTATCCATGCTGGGGTCGCGAGGGGTGCTGGTGCCTATCTCCAGCTGTCAATGGGCGAGAGGCGGAGTACACCCTGGACAGGTTGGCAGTCCATCGGAGGGTCGTACAGAGACTAAAAGGACAGACAACCATTCACACACACACTCACACCTAAGGAGAATTTAGATAAGCCAATTAACCTAACAGTCATGTTTTTTTTTATTGCGGGTGGAAGGCGGAGTACCTGGAAAGAACCCACATATGCACAGAGAGAACATGCAAACTCCATGCAGAAAGACCCCGGGCCGGGAATCAAACCTGGAACCTTCTTTATGCAAGGCAACAATGCTACCCACTGCTCCTCTGAACAGCCCAGGTCAAAGGCTGACCAAAATTAAAAAGGGCTGAAAGATTTTTCATGACCTTGCAAACCTGCTTGTCCAGATTCTGGTGTTGCAGGACCTTACTGTAACGTTTGCATGAAAAGTTCTTACTTCTACTATAAATCATAGATCTAGGTGCTAGCTGCGACTTCGTTTAACGATCGTTTTACTGCCTCCTAAAGGGCCGGAGGGAGAAATTTAGTGTTTTACTCTTGTTAAATGTATTGTGACTAAAAACTTAGTGCCTCTGCAATTTGAAAATTTAATTTTTCTAAATTGCGATTATATTGCAAATGCAATTAATCGCCCAGAGCTAATATTACATTAATTAACCAATCTACAACTATTCTAAGTTCTCAATCCTTCCAGAGCCTCCTATCAGAACATTCATCAAAGACAAAGAAAATTGCTGTTCCTAACAAAAGTTAAAGTCACAGGTTCAAGTTTGTTGAAGTTTTTTGTTTGGAATAAAAAAAGAAACATATTAAAATGTTATTTTCCTGATAAGTTCATTGTTAATGAGCCTCAAATCTGTTGAGTAGTTCTCTGGATTTTAGCAGCTGTGTTACAGATCCCCTTCTGTTTATTCCAAATAATCTATTATAAAATCTATTTTTCTTCCCTAATAAATCAAATTATCATTTGAAAGAATCATAAACAGCAAATAGGATTCTTAACTCTAGGATTCTTACGTAAGATACAATAAGAACGTAAGGAAATCCCTTCTATCATAAGCTGCTAAAGAGGGTTAATTGAGGAAGTAAATTATAAAGGATGTTTAACTGTTCAGAATTTATGTTACGTTAATTAAACAAAAAATATAATGTTTCATATTACATTTCATTTATATGCAAAAATAAGTGTGAGCCTTTATTTGAATAAGATAAATGTAAAATCTTATTGTCTACCAGCAACAGACAGCTGCTACATACCAAGTGATGGTCTGTCATGACTGGAGTATTTATGGTGGTCAAATAGATGCTCTATATTTAGAAATCCGTGATGCAAATAGGAAAGTTTATCTATGTGGTAATTCAAAGTGCTGTACAATTGAAAAAAATTACATTTCAGTGGCATAGATGCAATACAAATACATAGAATAAAATTTACAAAAGTGGATCAAATGCAAAAAAAAAGACAGTGATAAAATTATTAAGAAAATCGAAAGAGTGGAGTGGAAACATTGCTAATATTGTTTAGATATCACAGTCAGAGGCCACTTTAAACACATACTTTTTAAATTTAGATTTAAAAGAACTTAGGATTTCAGCATTTTAATGTTTTCTGGGAGTAGTGGAGTGTTTTTGAACATCGTGGCTAGACATCCTGCTGTCTTGTTCTCTTTCTTGCAAAGGAATAAAGTGCAGACTGAGTGAAATCCATCGATCTTGTTTATTTACTGCACTCTGCATAGTTGAATATTTTTTTCACATTCAGCTAAAAGCTAAACTCTGTTTTCTCCATGTTTGGTTCTGGATATCCAAATCCGATCCAGCTCAGAGGTTCTGAGAGGTCTGAGTAGCTGCACACTGACTGTAATGTAATTTGATGCAAAAGCCTTTCAGTGATTTATAGACTAACAAAAGTATTTAATTCTACTAAATAATGTACTTTTCTGAGGTCAAAAACCTACTGCCCTACCTGATGCCTAAAGTTAGGAAAGTGTTACCTTTATGATATCCACATTGCCAGCAGTTTTGATAACTTTGATTTAATTGGTGAAATGTGTAAAAAAAAAAAAAAAAAACACAACTCCACAAGGGCAAGCAACCGACCAACAATAACTAAAAGAAAATTACATTGATTCATTTTTTCTTATACCCACTGACACATATCCTAGTCACCCTAAGAAGCTAAAGATTTTGCAGAACAAATTCATACATGTGATAACGTGTGATTTATAATGCTACCTCTGATCCACTGTTTTACAGCCTCAGGCTTTTGCAGCTGACTGCATCAGCTTATATCATTCTTGACGGGTCTATGCCAGGTAAATCCTAACTTCTGTGACAGAGTGACAGAGTTTCATGATCACAAGAACAGAGAGAAATCACTATCAAGAGCAAAAAAGCAGAAGCTGAAGTTCACTAGTGTAATATTAGTGTAGCGTGTTAAGGTCCAGAAATATGAAATGAGATCGACAACATTATTAAAGAAGCTCAGTGTCCTGATTTACTGAAAAAACTGATGCTACATTATATTCATTATAAATTTTAAGGATTGTTTTCACATTAGTGCCTGGTTTGGTAAGTTGGCTGAATAATGATGTATACTGATGACTAGAAATGATCAGTCTCCATATAAGGGGTTGGCTTTAATGATGGGCGTTTTTACAAACTGTCTCTCATTTATTTTATGGAATAAATATGTCAATCTTATGTATATTATCTTAAATATAGCTATAATAACAGTTTTTTGAGTTTGCTTTTGTAATAGTAATTTGTAAGAACATTATAGTTGTACTGGAGTTACGTTTAACGGAACTCTCATTGTCTTTCTTGGATGTAAACCCATATTAAGCCGGCTTAAGGATTAACTAAATAAGCCAAGACGGTAGGAGACTTCTACTGTATTGAAAATAAAGATTATTATACAGACAGTTTTCTGACATAAAAAAAAGGAAAAGTAATCTTATACCAGTATTTAGTCTTCCACACCTTTTATTTCAAAAGGATTTAAAATTCCCAGACGCTAGAATGCAGTTGTCTTATTTTTTATTTTTTTTACCTAAATAAAGATTTATACTATATTATTCTGTATACTTTTATAACAGAAACAATTGTTTCTGCTATTTCATGTTTTTAAAATATTAATTTGTGAAAAAAAAATGAAATTACAGTAGATCTGAAAATTGGATCTTTGCCTTAAAAGAGAAGTAATACAGTTTTACAGGAATACAGGAATTATTTCTATTTTCTAGTTTTAGTAAACTCATTATCAAGGACGGCATCTTTCTTAAATCTTTATTAAAATAAAACAAAAACAACAAACCCTTCATTTAGCAAGCCAGCCCTGTTGGATTGGATTTTTACTATTAAGTTTAAGGGCAAGCAAAAACAAAAACTCAATAAATGATCAGTTCTGTGTTGAAACACATTCTAAAAAGAATGCAGTTTTAAAATATTGCCCCTAAAGTAAATGTATATACATATATATGTGTGTATATAAATATATATCTATATATACAACATGAAATGCCCACCTTTATTAACTTTAGATCATTTTGTAATGTTTCTGCACTGTTATTAAGGGCCATAAAAAAAAAAAAATGTTTTAGGACCACCATTGACCCTCAGGCTCCACTTTGGACACCTTTGCTTTAAAGTTTCAGAAAACTGCATGTGCTTAAAAATACCGACATTCTTTAAGTCGAGTTTGTTTTCAGACGGTCCACTTTGGTGTAGATCCTTTGGGACGCGCTCCTGGCTTTAACAAACTAATCCGGATTTACAATAAATACAGATTCTAACAGAGTAATGAACAGCACCTAAACCACCTGGTTAAAAGAAAAAAAAACAAAAAAAAAATAATAAAAAAAACTCACTTGTATTTTTCTCACGGTTTCACAAGAGGGCAGTTGTGTGCAGCTGCTGACAGCCTACTGTGCTGGGCTTTATAATAGTTCTTTTTATTTCTATCATCCTGTAAGTGCTCCTTGATGCTCTTCTAGAGCAAGTGAGGTACTTAGTACTTGAAAAGCTGAGAGGACCATCCTTCTGTTTGTATGAAGCAAAATGAGGTCAACAGATACCTTACATTTGTAGTTTTCTTCCTGGCCTCAAGCAGGGTGAATGCTACAACGATGCTTTCTGCTCGCTCTAAAGCCTGATGGATGGGTGGTATTTCATTTTTTCTGTACAACCTGGGGAGCTGGGTTGATGAAAAAGCAGCTGGATGAAAAAACCAGCTGCGTGGCACAAATATTCCTCTGTGTGAGCTGGCAAGCTAAAGCAGAATACACCCTGCTGACTCAGTTCTCATTAGGATGCACGGTAAGGGAGCAGCTGAACGATTTTCAGACAAAAAGATAAAAATAGGCCAAAGAAATGGTAATAATAAAAACGATCCCTTTTATGCAGGCAAGACAATCCATTTCAAACAAGAACAGCATTTCAATTGTTGAACCAAAATTCATAAAGGAAGTTAACTTAGTTTAGTGAAGGCAGCCTGCATTCCTACCACAAGTTGTGATCTATGATTATCTACAGCTCTAATCACTTATGCCTTCTATTGTTTTCTGCTTTTAAATTTTAATTGACTTTCAAATCCATCTGAACCTACTGTGTTCTCTTCAAAATATGTAGGTGTTTGAAATTTATCTTGGTGAAATATAGCAGTGTGAAGTTTTTGAGAGTAACCTGGGCTTTATGGGGGTTTTCAAGAAAAAAAAAAAGCATCTTTTTTAAATTATCATTAAACTGTCAAAAGCACTGAGCAATGAAATGAACTATTTGCATTTAACCCATCCCCTTGGGGAGCAGAGGGGCTGCCATTGTGCGGGGCCCGGAGAGTAGTGTGGGGGTTAAGGGTCTTTGCTCAGGGACCAGTGGCAGTTTGTGGGAGTGGGGATTCAACTCAGAACCTCTGGATTCCAAGCGCAATGCCCTAACCACTAGGCCTTATCTTATACCCGTATTTAAGCATGACGGAGGATCTGTGATGCTATGGGCTTGGTTCTTAGAATCGACTGGTAAACCTTGTTAGCATAGATTGAAACACTGTAAGTATCAGCATACCCTAACATTAATGATAAAGCAAGTCTGCAAGTCTGCAGAAAGTCTCTCTAAAGAGAAGAACCAGGATTCTGGATAATCTGGACTAGGGGTGATCTCCCCTGATCCTCCAGTTCTGCATTTTTTAGACCGGTCTCTGCTCCAGCACACCTCAGCCAAAATGATCGCATTACATCAGCAGCCAATAACGACTTTAGAATGCAGAATGTGGAAGAACTCCAGTGCTGGTATTATTAGACTTCTATGTAGCACTGGACACTGTTGATCACTCCATTTTATTAGACAGGAAACTGGACTGGTTTAAATCCTACTTCAAGGATATTTTACACTTTTAAGTGTCATTATGTAACCATGTGGCATTCCTCTAGGGTCCATCTTAGGGTCCCTTTAATTCAATATCGAATATGCTCCCCCTAACTTAGATCCTAATAAACAACATAATCGGTTACTATAACTATGCAGATGATACACAGCTGTACATTACAATGTCACCAGGTTACTAAGAAGCCATTCAGGCACTTGGTAAATCTATAGAAGAAATCAATTTTCTTCAGCCTAATCAAAATAAAATTGAAGTAATTGCTTTGGACCAAGAGGAGAGCATTTCAAAGATATAACTCAGCTTCAGTGGATACAGCGAAAAACATCACTTTGGCTGGAAATCTGGGTGTAGTGATGGACTCAGACCTGAACCTTCAGAGGCAGATAAAGACAAAACAAAGTTGGCCTTAAATTACTTAAAGAACATCTTCAGAATTAAAGGAGTGAAGTCTTCATGCTTTCACCTTTGGTCGAATTGATCACTGCAACAGTGTCTTCACAGGTTGGGCCTAAGAAGCCGATCAAACAGCTGCAGCTGAATCAGTATGCTGCTGCCTGTGTCCTCACTAGAACTAAGAAAGTAGAGAACATCACTACAGTTCTAAAATATTAAGGTCTCCCCGATGCTCAGAGAATAGATTTAAAATATTTCTGTTAGCCTATAAATCACAGATTAGCTTAGCATAACATTATTTTACCAACTTGTTGTCAGTGTTTGAACCGCCCAGTCCTTTCAGGTATTCTCACTCTACACTTCATGCCCAGAACCAAACATGGAGAAGCAGCATTTAGTTCTTATGCTCCACAAATCTGGAATAAACTCCCAGAAAATGGTAAATTTCCTGAAACCATCATTGATTTAAATAAAGATTAAAATTGTATTTGTTTATAATGACTTCACTATCTAAATTATTTTCCACTCTTTCTTTCCATTTTCTCAATCCTTTTTAACAGTCCTCTCATTTAAGTGTGTCACTTATTTTCTATTGGTGTTGCCTCTATGCCACTGCAATGTTTTCTTTTTTTCTTTGAACTGAAATGTGCTATATGGATAAACTTGCCTTAACTTGCTGAACTCCTTTTTGCAAATTAAATTCCTGTGTATTTCAGGGCGATTGATGTTTCTCTCTATGGAAAGGCAATTATTATAATTTTACAGCCTAACTCCCATCTTCAGTGTCCTTTTAGGGGCGTTAAAGGTTTCTCTCTATCAGGCAGCTCAATAACAGCTGCTATGGCAGTTAAAAGTGGCAGCTTTGAATTTGAATAAAAAAAAACATTTAAAAAAGTAACTTGGGATTTTCCTCAAAAATTAACTAAGAGCACATATCATTATGGTTATTAGGTTTTTGTCCTTGTAGGTTCCCAACAGAAAAAGGCTTCCTAACTGAATCAAGCAGCATGTCGAAACAGAATAGGGCTGCAATGTAGCTTATTCTGCAAATCAATTAATCTGTTGATAATTTTTTTCAGTTAATGGATTAATAATCGAATAGCCAAAGGTTCTTAAAAAAAGACTTTTACGAAATTGGAATATTCCACTTGAGGAGATCTGAATAGAGCATACTGACAGACAAAAACTTTTTTTTTTTTTATCTTAAATGCAAAATGTTTATATATATTTTTTTTACAATCCTGGTATAATTACTGCTCTTAGTGGGTTGTTCTCCAGTTAACGATTAATTGATTACTAAATTTGTTGACGAATATTTCAATAATACATTAATCTGATTGTTTCAGTCCTAAAAGACATGAGCACACTTGTGGTAAAATGTGTAGCTGAATATCTGAAGTCAGCTGGGATGTACATCCTGTGGCTCCTCAAAGTTCAGAACTTTTCTGTCTCCCTCATTTTTCTGTCAGGTGTAATAGAATCAGGTGCTTTTAAGGCCGTGAGACAAGGTCAGTGGCATCATTTCTCAGCGCCGGTTGGGGGACCCTTGTCAGAGCCACTGATGATTTAAAGCTTCCCCTGCTATAAATAACAGAGCCACTCAGCTGGCTGCCTGTCGCTGTGCTGGAGGTTAAAGTACTAATAAATTGTGAGCATTCCTCTTCCACTCGTACTTGTTTTAGTCAGGAAACACTTCAACCTGCTGTTGTTTTGTCTGAAGCTTTTAACTTCGGTGAGACACTTTTAGGAGAAACAAAGAATCTATTAACCAGCAAGCAACGGAAAGTAATGTAAATCCACACGACAGCAGCTGGAAGCGGCGAAGAGCAGAGGCCATCAGTGGAGCCCAACCCACGGCAACAAGCTTCAAGCCACGTATAAACAAACTAATTTTACAACTCAACGACGTTTATTGTGATTGTGACAAATGCAGACTGCCTGCAGAAACATCTGCGCCATGAACAAGAGCGGCGCAGTGAGGAATAAACTGACAAACACGTTTTCAATCACAGGTTGACTTTATTGTATAAAAAAAACAAAAACTGAGCATTTCCTTTACATTTACGGCGAGGTGCGGCACCAGAGATGAGCAGCTGCAAACCAACACTTTTAGACATTCATTCGGATTTTCACTGCATAAGGAACACAACACATGGTACATTAAGCCTGATTTACAGTTTCTTGCAAAAGTATTTACACACCTTAAACGTTTGTCATGTTACAACTTGCTATTAATTATTGGGACTTGATAAAATAGACCAGAATAGTGCATAACTGTCAGGTAGAAAGAAAGGAATAGATGCTTGAAAGAGAGCAGTTCACATATATATTCTTTACTTTTACTCTGCTCCCCTCTAAATAAAGTTCAGTGTGACTAGCTGCCTTTAAAAGTCACTAATCGCCAACTAAAAGTGTATTTATAATCAAAGCTTCCTGTGAAGGCATCAGGAGTTTGTTGGAAGTGTGTATATAAACGAAGACCAAGGAACACAGCATCAGCTGAGGAAGCTGCAGCGATGTTTAAAGCAGGGTTAGGTTATAAAATGTTTTTAACATCTCAGCTGAGAGTTCAGTTCATTAAAAGGAAAGGATGAAGTTGTGCACAGCTGCAAAGGCATCTGGCTGTCCACCTAGGCTGCTTAAAGAGAAGCAGCCTGGAGACCCATGTCAAAGCTCGCACCTGCCCTCTGTGAAGGTAGAAGTAAAGCCATATGAGGTTCGGTTTGCAGCGCACTATGAGGCAAGGAAGGAAAACTGCAAACAGGGTGGGAGAAGGTGCTCTGGTTAGACTTAGACAAACATCTTTACCTGCCTTTAAAACACTATTTAACATATCAACCTGAACACCATCCCCCGCTTCTACAAAGTATTGACAACATTTATCCCCATTACTCCACAGTAGTATTTTGCATAAAAAACCTCCAGGAAATTCCTTGGCTAAATAAAGCTTAAGGGTTAGAAATACTTTTGCAAGGCAACATAATGCAATAATACAATGGACACAGTCATTTATTTACACAGTTTACATTCATATTCACAATTAGATTTGGAATGTATGTGTTTTCGTGTCTAAAACCTCTGCTTTAGTGAACACACTTCTTCTGCCAGGAGGTAAAGAGAGTTTCTCTGAATAAGCAGCAGGCAGGTTTGAAGGAGGGAGAGAAGCGCAGAATGATGCAACAATGGGTCCAACTTCATTGGAGCCTTTTTAGGTGTCATGTTGGTGAATCTGGGTGGCCTTCCAGTCTCCACCGGGGGGTGGGGGGCGCTCTGCTAGCAGCTGCAAGCTTGTGTTTGTTCGCACTGTGAGATGTGTGAATGTGAAGCGTATTTTCTATGGTACATTAGTTCCAAATCTGTGAGTTCAGACAGGATGTCTGCTCCTACTCTCACTGTCGAACCCCCGCCTTTTTATAAGACATGAAACAAAACAAAAACCCAACAACAAGCATGCCATGAAGTAGTCTCGGCGAGCCTTTTGTGATATGTGATGCTTCGTCTGGAGCTGCACTGCAGCTAATAATTCTTTGAACATGACACGAAACAAAAACAAGTCTGCATCATTAGATTTCCGGCCTCATTACAAGGTTTTGCTGTTAGCCTCTGCCAGGGTATCTGGGTCTGCTACAAAACAAGATGGTGAAAGCAGCCGTGTGTGTCTGTGCAGCAGCAAACTGCAGGGAATTGAGGATGTGGAGTGAAAGGGGAGGAAAGCGGAGGAGATTCTCATTTAAGATAAAATAATACACTCCCTGCAAACTGCAGATGCAACACCAGCAGACACACACAGACCAAAAATGACAAAATGAAAAAAATATCTCGGCTTAAAAACTGAACAGCTGAACAGACCTTGTTTTAAAGCCAAGCCTTTAAATAGACGGGCTTTTCCTGTGAGGTAAGGTGAACACTAATTTACCTTGCAGGGATCGATGCAGGGCCACTGTGCTATTACCACAACTCAGAGATTAACCCATTAACACCGATATATAGGATAAAAAAACCCCAAAGCAGGTGAAAGAGATAAATGGTAGGGACTGGGTAATAAAAATCAAAACTGATGCAATATGTCAGACACTGAAACGTCAGATAAAAAGAAACAGATTTTAAATGAAAACAGTGAAGCGGTTCAATATCTGCTTATGAGGTTGTGCTGATTATGTCAGAAACTCTCGCTTCTATCTGTCAGCAGGCAAACCGGAGCAACAGTGCATTTGCCAACCGCAGCATAAAAAGAACATGTTGCTTATTGAAAATAGCATCAAGGCATACACTAGGATTTTGTAGGGATAGCTGGGAGTTGTCTCTCTCCCTCTGTCTCACCTATTTGTAAGCAGAAACGAACGTAGTTAGCAGGTTTGTCTCTTCATACTACACAAGTGAGAGTGTAGGGAGGGAAATGAACCCATAAGACACTGGATCACTAAGAAAAAATGATCAGGATATGAATATTTGACTCTAACCAGACCTATCTCTAGAGGCTGACAGCACTGAAGTGATTCTGTCTGAGTAAAACCTGGGGTCCGTTTTACGAAGCAGGTTTAACAAACTGTCAACTCTAAATCGATTTAGCCTAAAGGTGGGAACTCTGAGTTTTCAGTTTTACAACGGCTGCTACGAATTAGCTCAATAAACTCCAAGTAGAGACGCTTAGAGTTGAGCACATGTGTAACAAGTATGAAAAGCCATTATCAGTGGATCCCTGAATTGACGAGTCACCATGACGACAGGCAACCAGATGTGCCTATTCCATCCGACTGGACTGTTTAGAAGAAAGAGAACAGCGCTACTGCTACACAGGAGAGGAGGATTGTGAAGGAGAAGGTTGTTGCTCAAATTAATGTGTAGGTTTGTATGAAGTGGGCTATGGCAGGCCGTTTTTACATTTATACAAAGCACTCTCCTCTCTGTTATTCCAGTTGGAGACCACTAAAATAAGTACTTCCTGAACAAAATCAAAACTCCTAGACTAAACTGTAATAATATATTTTTTTAATTACATTTTTGGGGCAGAAATGAAATTTCAGAAAGCAAAAAAAAAATATTATACCAGTAAGAATTAAGTTTTATAAACTGTAGGAGCCATTTGTCCTTTTCTGTTTATCGCCACCAGGGGTCGTATTTCATTTTGAGGTCTGATTGTTTGATGGGGTTATGTTAGGTTAACCATGATTCTGTTCAGGTGTTTTTAATGAGGAGGCAACAGTTTTCTACTGTGTTTGGTTTAGATTATGTCAGATTTATATATTTATGTAAACGCAATTAGTAAAACGATGGACATTGTTATGATAATAAATGACCTTTTTATAAGTCAAAGGAAAGATCGTCGTAGGGATTTAGCTGCTCCAATATACCAGCTTGATTGAATATGTACTTATGATATTTAAAATACATTTCTTCAAACTCAAAATGATACAAATGCTGACCCGTAACAATAGGAATATAGACCTGAAATTGATATCTAAACATCCAGAATGTTTGTTCCAGATATGAAGAAAGTCATTTTGTTTGAAATGGTCCTTTTGACAAGGAAATGTTTGTTTTTTGTTTTTTTTAAATTTCAGGAATTCATGTTCAGTAAAATTAATACATATCAAAACTGCTTGCAATAGCGTATTGTGATCACGATAACATTAAGGGTTTATTTCTTGAATAGCAGTAGATCAATGTGTCTAATTAGGTGAAATCATCTGGCAGCAGGTGAAGATCAAGGATAAAAAACGTTCTAATAGATAGAATCAAACCATGGAGAACCCATGAGACGATGAACAGGCTCTGTCTTCTTTTACACAGTAAATACTAGGTGGCTGTTTGGCCGCTTTGGATGTTATCATACCAATAAATGGTTGTTAATAGCGGTTATCAATCCCACAGAATGGCATCAGATTGTGCCAGTGGACTCATTAGGTTGTTAAGGCAACCTAACACAAAATGAATCCTAAGGTAATTCCTTTTCCCCCAGTGAGATTAATTAATTTTTTTATGCATAATCTGAAAACAATTTGAATAGTTCTTCGTGTACTGTAAAAATAAATAAATAAAAATAAGATAATCTACATGTCGCTCATATTAAACAAACCATAACATAAATTTCATATCCTGCCACCTGAGTTGTAGAATCCTCTATAAGTATTTAGTTCTCTGGAAAAAAATGCAGATCAGTCTTTAATAAGATCCTTGTCAAACGGACGTGCAATGTTTGTTTTATAAAGCTAATCTGTGTAACTGACCTAGGGAATTATTTATTTATATTTTTATGCACAAACCTATGACCAAAAATCTCCTGACTAAATCAGGAAATAAAACAACGTGATTGGCTGTAAGGAGAGCGGAGACAGAGGAAACAGAGGTTGACTAAACTCTTTGTGAAACGGAAAACTCAGAGTTTCCCTTATTTTAGAAAACTTAGAATTTTCTGTTATGCTGCTTTGTAAAACGGACCCCTAGAGAGGGCCCAGAAACCATCCTTTCTTTCCTTAATGAAGACAGCTGCTTCACTCGATGTCTCCTCAGCAGCAGCAGGTACGGTTCAATCTCAGGTCATAGGCAGACAGTCCTCCTACATGTCACAGTCTGACGGCCACCACACAGGCCCCTGCCCTGCCCAGGCACAGAGGGGCAACCTGGAGGAAAACATCAACAAAGACAGGCATTAAAAAGATGAAAAAAAAAAAAAAAACAACTCAACTCAAACTTTATTTATAAAGCACATTTAAAAAAACCGGGGTTGACCAAAGTGCTGTACAGGAATCACAGTTAAGGAACATAAGATAAAAGGTGAAGGCTAAAATACATAAACACATAAAAATAAAATAAGATAAATGTTTCAATTAAAATACATTTTAGAATAAAATAAAATTTAAAATAAAATTTTGCCAAATGTCCACTTAGACATGATTAAAAGCCAGGGAGAAGAAATGTGATTTTAAACAATTTTAAAAGGATTAAAATATAAAGCATACTAAAATTGACCATTATACTCGTTAGTTATTTCCTCATGTGCTAGATAATGATAATTACAAACTGATGACCAAATTTGGATGTCATTTAAAGACAAAAAACCCGAAACAAATTAAACAGCCACATTTTATTATAACCAGTTATTTGTACATAAAGAAATCTTACAATTATTTGAGTCAAATATTTACATTTGAATATTTACTAATTAAACAGGACGATATATAGATAGATAGATATATAGAAGCACTTGTTTTAAATGTGTTTTTGTTTTGGTTTCCTTTGGTGATTCGTTCCTCTCACATGCTCCAGACAGGAGGTCAGTGCAGAATATTTAAGTACCTTATTTTAGGGGCCAAAATGCTTAAAAAGTTGCCAGATAATTTCCCCTCAAATGAAGGGCAAAATAAACCTATTTCTTGGAATATGTATTCACTTTTAGATATATTTTTGCAGTGAAGGCAGCATATTTATCACATATTGAAAGAACATCCATCTGTTTACATTTCAAGGTTAGATTCCCTTTCTGAGACAATAAATGTAAGAGAAATCTAAGATTTGATTAATATTAACCATAAAACGCTGGAAAGATAAGTCAACTGCCCCAACTTCCAGCAGTCTTGCCCCATGTTTGTGTTAGAGCTCACAGTTCGAGCCAACTCACAATGACATTTAAGTACAACCCAGGAACCCTCAGTGTCTCCAGCTCTGTCTTCTGTTTTATTCCCTATATCCACCTATCCCACACTGTGCTTATTCATCCACTTAAACATAAACCCACTGTCTGTGCTACCTGCAGCGACTCCGATTGACAGATTTGTGCTGAAATGATCAGAAGTGATGCTAATAGACGGTTTGCTCGTCATCTCCGTTTCTGACAACACTGTTCTCAACATGTTCACTCAAATCTCACATTATCCCCCATTCTCACTGTGAGCTTGAACGCTTCTGTTTTGTGTCCGCCCACCCACACCTCTCATGTTCTCAGCGTGGTTCGTGTCTTGAAAATGTCAGGTTTCCTGAAACTTTCTGCTGGGAATCCTTAGAGGATTTGCAGGATATGGGGTATAAATGGGAGTGTAATATAGACTCCTTAGAGCTGCTGAATGAGATCATTCCTTTTTAATGGCAGGCCCTCCCCTCTGCCTCCTTCTGCTGCAGAACCAATCACAAGGTTAGCTTAGGGAGAACCAACTTTTATGTGAGAATAAAAACCGGCCAAAATGCATTGTAGAGAAGACTGATGAAGGTCAAATGTGTTTTTATACATCTTTACTGATGGTGATGATGATTTACTGGATGGAAAAATAAAAACATGTTTGGGGCTTAAAATAGATTTCCTTTCAATCTTTTTTTTTTTATGTTTTAACCACAAATCTCAGTGTTTGTTACTGTTTTTTTTTATCCAAATAACTACTGTCTAATTATAAGGTGAAATGAAAAGAAGACTGTTTACAATGACTTGCATGGACAAATCAAATTTTGCTCCTCATTTTAAAAATAGCTCAAGCATCTGTGATCTGTCAGCCGTCTTAATTTTCTGCCACATAAAGCAATTGGGATATAAAACAAGAGCTTCAAGTTTGATCTTATCTGATCGAGCGGCTTCTACTACATGGTTGTTGTTGCTCTTGTAAGTCTTAAAAACAAGAGTTTTTAATATTATTCTTTTAACAATGACTTTCTTCTTCCCTAGTTTCTCTCTCTAGAGCTGTGGATACCTCTAGATCGTCCAGAGTTATCAAGGTCTACTTGCTTGTTTCTCTGATAAACGCCATCCTTACCTGCCATTGTGAAATCTCTCCATTTGAACAAAATGCATCACACAGAGCTCTCTGTGATAGTTGAGATGTTTTGTAACCTAAACCTGCTTTAAACAGGATTCTTAATACATTTTCTTGCAACAATTATTGCTTTTCATAACACACATTTAGAGAGATCTCAGTCTTTAACAGTAATTTTGAAATTTGAAGCTTACTATGGTTTTATGGCAGATATTGCATGCATAGATGATTAAGGTTGTTTATTAATATTTGAATCATTAATAAACTGCATCTTAACCATTTATAAAAGTTAAATTGATCCTTTATTAAGGTATTAAGCTCACTGTGGTTAGAGTAAGGGCAAGTCCAACATGAGATGGGCAAGATAAATTAAAAATAAAGGTTAGGTACTGGTCTTAAGTCCACAAATTTTAGGGATGAACTAACATGGCAGGGCAAAATGATCTTTGTAACTTTTAGAAATGGTTAAGATGCAGTTTATAAATTATTATCAAACATTAATTAAGTATATGCCAATCGTTAATAACTGGTGTTTCTACCCTCTACAAAGGTGTAGAGGGTAGAAACACCAGTTGTGTTACTCTGATAGAAAACTCAGATCATCATCCTACTTCTACCAAATTTTCTACATTTCCTTGGTCTTCATGATGGTGTTTGTTCATTAATGTTCCTTCCAAACCTCTGAGGCCAGAGGCTGATCAGCTGCATTTATCCTTATCTTAGTGTCACACCAGTTAACCTTATTTACTGATTAGGTGACTTCTGCAGGAAACTGGTTTCACAGGATGTCCTTTTGATTTGACTGTTATTTGAAAACTGTGCTCCGTTTTTTCTCCCACTTTACCATTTAGAGCCTGATCTTTACATTCCAAATAAGGTGCTCTAAATTGCATTATTGGTACGTGCAATAAGTGGGCTTGGTGCTGGTGATGTACACAGATGCACAAATGTTAAGCAGTGCAAAGCGGTTTAGGTTCTGCCCATTACAACAAGCAGATCGCTTGTTCTACAGTTGACAGCGGTCAATAAAGTAAGATGAGGTTCAAAGGCATGTGGTTGGAGGTTATAACAATAAAATATAATTTAAAAGACTTATAATAAAACTAAATATTTATAGAGTACTACATAGGTAACCTATCTCTTCTAAACTGTCTAAGAAAAGTTAAATATCATGAGACATGAGAAACTGGGAGCAAACATAAAAAATCAAAATGCTTCATGCTTAGTTGAAACGAGGGAGATAAAAAAACGTGTTGTGAGAAGTAAGAGATGCACGCTCCCCCGCCTCTTTGCAGGCTCTTTTCATGTAAAATTTTTCTATATAAACATGCTAAAATATTAAAATTCAGTCATTTTCTTCATTTCGATTTATTGTGTAAAGATTGCCTGCTGTCCCGCTACATTAATCTGTGCCCATGTCAAAGGACTTTTTTTCTTTATTAATATTATTCTACTATATTTCTGAAGATCCAGATATGTTTGCATGTGCAGAGAATCTGTCTCTTTCCTCTGTCATTTTACCAATGGCTCCTTCGTAGATATCGTTGCAGGTATTTTTGGGTGTTAGTTTGAGCCTAGCTTTCGGAAGTACATAAAAAGATGGAAAAACTGCCAGAAATGAGTTTCAAATCTAGACAATTGCTGTTTGATAAATGTTTATATAAACATACTGTATCCACCAACCATGAATTTGCCAACTTTGTTCATTAGAATATGATCTGCATATCGATGAAGGCAAACAAACAGAAACAAAACTGGTTTGCATAAGCTGTCTGCTGTATTGCACCTTTGGAGGTCTGCTCTGCGCATACAAACACGTTTGCACCTTTTTAGAGACACGTAAAATATTCTATAGATCAGGCCCTTTGTGTCTAATTGACACTTTGTGTAAATAAATCAAATGAAATCATATCACATTTATGGCTGTAACATACCGATTTGAGAAGATCATAAATGAATTAAAACATCTGCAAAGCAGGGAAAAACGTACTCTGGGTCTCTTTTTAGCATGTCAGAAAAAAACTGCATCATGCCATCAGCATGTTGATATGGATCTCAACATTAAAACATTATTGTCAGCCCTATCATGGCAGCTGCCCTCTAATAAAATACAGAAATATTTAAAAAAACCTTCCCCATATACAAGACTTTTGAGATATGACTGAATCTAGAGGAAAGACAAATCCTCTGCTTGCTTTCCCACATTGAATGAGGCATGGATGGTATTTGTCTGTCCTTCTGTTACATACATTTCTAGAAAAATCAGCAGATATTCCTTCTTCCATCTAAAACGGTTGCTGTCTGTGTGCAGTACCTGGGTCCACTCATTGGTCTGAGGGTCGTAGGCTTCAACAGTATTTAGGTACACCTGTCCGTCATAGCCGCCCACAGCATAGAGACGGTCCCCGAGGAGACAAACACCAACGGCATCCCTGCTGATGCTCATGGGGGCCACCGTGGTCCAAACATCCGTCTGAGGATCGTATCTGTAAACAAGTGAACATTACTCGAAGGAAAGGGGAAGGAAAGTAATGATCTAAGATTCACCATTTAATATGTCAGCAGCTGTGGTTGTTTAATACCAAACCTTTCAGGTAAAAATGAAGCTGTCTGGCACAGGATGTTGTGTGCTGACCATGTGCCACTTTAGACTCACTGTGGATTTCATATCTACTTTGACAGCCGATGATTACATTTTCTACAGTTTGTTTATGATCTTCTGTTTGAAATGTGTCATTAAGTGAGAAAAGATAACTACTGATTACCAAGTAGACATCACTGAGGTATTTTGGTTTGGCCATGGAGGGCGATATAGCAATTAACCCAAACTGGGATCAGGACCAGAATGCTGGAAAAGTAGCTGCCTTAAAGGCACATGTGGACTTTGAGACCTAATGATTTGACACATCAGTTATTTTAAATGATTCCTCAGGCCAATATACTTGACACTATCAATGCTAGAAGCGGGGCTCCTCTCTTGAAATACCGACCATGTAAGTTGGGAGATAACGGAAAGGTCATGGGCCAGGTCATGCGACCAGGAAGAACGTATCGCTTTATGACCTCTTTATATCATCATAGAGCTAAGGCCTTTATTCTCCTATTTTTCCGCCTTCTCGACTACTGGTCATGGGTAGGGGTGTAAATCACATCCATCATGGCGATTTGATTCAGTATCGATTTCCTGACCCAACAATTCGATTATTTTTCGATACTCAAGAATACATCATCTTCTTTTTCCTCCGCCATGTCTGTCTTGCCTACTGTTTACGCGGTTGTGTGTGTGCATGCGGAGATCCAGGTGGAGAAAGGGTCCCAGCATTCCACTGATTGCACTGATTTTGTGCAGTATTTTCTGATCCTACCTAATGTTAAGCAATAATGATAAAGAATGTGTTATAGAAGGGTGCTGCTCTGTGACGCAGTGGGTAGCACTGCTGCCTTGCAGCAAGAAGGTTTCCGGGTTCGATTTCCAGCCCAGGGTCTCTCTGCATGGAGTTTGCACGTTCTCCCTGAGCATGCGTGGGTTCTCTCCGGGTACCCCGGCTTCCTCCCACAGTCCAAAAACATGACTGTTAGGTTAATTGGCTTCTCTAAATTCTGCTTAGGTGTGAGTGTGTATGTGAATGGTATTTTGTCCTTGTTTGTCTCTGTGTTGCCCTGCGATGGACCGGTGACCTGTCCAGGGTGTACCCTGCCTCTCGCCCGCAAACAGCTGGAGATAGGCACCAGCACCCCTCGCAACCCCGTTTGGAATAAGCATGATGGAAAATGGATGGACGTTAAAGAAGGATAAAACTGATGGTTACAGGCAGTTATTCAACGTACAATTCATACAAAAAATACAAATGTAAAGAGGTGAGACTACATAACTTATACTTAATATCCATTATGTTAGTAGAAAATTATATTTAGGTTGAGCAGTGGTGGCTGGCAAATAGAGGGCACTAGGGCCCTTTATAGAGCCCAATGGCCTTGATTAAGACATAAAAATACATGTGCAGTAGCTCCTTTGCAATAAAGAAGTATACGAGAAATCAGGGCGCAGTTCTGGTTTGCCCTGTGGTGGCAGGAACTGTTGTCACAGTTGTGCGGGTTATTGACAGGCCAAGTCGCGGGAGGGAAGCAAACTTCCCAAGGGAAGCTGGAGGTGAAACCGTTTGGACCTTATCAGCCGAACATCAAAATTAATCAGGAGTCCAAAGAAAGAGTGAGACTCTTTCTCTTTTTCCAGGATCTGGTTTAGCTACAAGGCTTGGCTAACTGCATGCAGCGAGGCTAACGCTGTATTCTGCTTTTCCGGCCTCCTTTTTCAAATGTCAGGATCTGACCCAGCACGGATAAAGACAGGCATGACTGATTTAAAACACTTTTTAGAAAGGGCAAAGAAGAATTAACAATCTGGGATTCACATGGAAAATAATATAATATAGTATACTTTTTCTAGATGTTTGGTAATTTGCATAGTTGCTCTTAAATAAACACATTCTCAGAAAATGCTTTTTACATATTGAAAGATATAACGCTGTCTAATAGCTTCTCCATTATTAAACTGGTACATTACACAATGCACACATGACACAATATCGGACCATGCAAAACACAAATTTGTCTTCATAAAGCCTCGGAAGGGCAAGATTAATGTACAAAAAGTAAACCTGTATATGAAATTAGGTTTTGTTTTTACAAAGTGTTTTCATAATGTTTCTTTTTGTTGACATTCAAATAAATATACTGGTGTGCTAACTTAGTATACGTGATTGGTTTTTTGGTATATGTCTATTTTGAGTTTATAGCCCCCCCATGGACAAAACTCCACCAGCTGCCACTGCATTTGAGTCAACTGATTATGACTCAAACCAGCTCTAGATTAAAAAAACTAAACATGTTACACAGCTAACAACAGAACTATAATATGGAGTACAACCTCTCAATCAGTAAGCTTTTTTGTAATGGTTGCGTATTTTGTAAAATAATTACAAAAAGTATTGGGTCTGTCAGAGACCTGACTGTATTTTGAATTTAATTCAGTTTATTTATATAGCGCCAGTTCACAGCATATCGTCACCCCAAGGCTGAATAGGCCGCAAAGTACTTGCCCTGCTGCACATCCTAACAACCTACCTAGCTTAGTTTTCTGCTGGTAGGACTCTCCTATGCAGGTGGTTTTCTTTCTGAGGAAGGGAGTTCTGCTCTTTGATGAACTTTTGCAAGGATCTTTGCGACATGATTTCTACAAGGCTGCAAAATTACTCATTGCTGTGAACAATTCACTATTGCTTTTTGTAAAAGAGGGAATACTACACCGTTAGTGATTGTATGCAATTACTTGGATATTTCTATATATAAAAAAAAAATTACAGGTATGAATCAAATGTTAATGATCATGTCAGACCAACAAGCATCTAGAAATTGTAAGATCAAACTGTAAAAAAAGAACCGGCAGAGGTTTTAAAGCATCCCATAATTCATCAGCAAACTACCTGCATTTTCAACCCCCCCACAGGTGAACCTCACCAAAAACCAATGAAGTCCAATATTTTCTTCAGCAGCATAGTTTTATTTCATCAATTATTTAGTCCTGATTCGATCTGGTTTAGACTGTGGCTCACTTTAAAAAAATTTCTTTACTCTAATAAATCATAAAATGAGGATAGCAGTAAAATAAACTTAAAGATCTGTATTAATTAGCTTTTGGCATTTAATCCTCTTAAAAAATAGAATCTATTTAACTAACTAGCTGAAAAGGTGATTAAGAAATTATAAAAAGCAGAGTAAACTTGAAACCTTTATATTAAAAGACACATCTTAACAAAACGAGCTGAGCTATTCAAAATCATGACATTTTACCAGCTTTATTCTTTTTTCTGAAAAAAAAAAACCCAACAATAACAAAACAAATTAATTTCTATTAAGTTTTAACTTGTGCTTGTATTTTTTTTTTTTTATAATTATCTGACTTGTGTTTTGTAAAAAAAAACATTTTTCATATGTGTTGATGCTGGTTTGGCTTCAGAGGGAGAGTAGTTTACAGGCAGAAGCAGCAGGCTGTGTTTTCAATACATCATTAGGGTCTGGAGTAAAGTTAGACATCGCTAAAACAAGGTGTAGAGGGGAACAAAAATGTTATGTAGGTTATGTACGTGTGAAAGAGGATGTTAAAGTTATTTTCAACTTAACTGTTATAAGAATAGGAGACCGCTAATATACAAGTGGAAGGTGAAAGCAAGAATTTGGGGAAATACAAACTTTTTAACCGTGGCATATTCTGCAGCTTTTTAAACCATTACAAAGAGATAATCATAAAAGATGGAGGACACAATGCCAGTAAGATGGTGTTTTAATGGCCACGTTTCTCCGTAGGAACCCCACTATCCCCTGGGCAATGAAAACTGGAATCTATCATCTAAACACAGAACTGCTGCGACATGTTATGCTGCTGCAATGAAGGATCCATTTATTTTAGGACTTTTCACGCATCTTAATCAGGAGTGACAATAAACGTAAAAGCAGTGCTGTGAAAACATTTGTTTCTTTATTCAACGGAGCTTCTCACTACACAGATATCTACGAAAGCAAGACTCATTTTATTGAGTGATAAAAAAGAATCATTCAATAAGATCGCTGAAATAAGATAATAGACATCACATTAAGTTTAATATTAAATCCACCATGAAGTACATGATAAAACTCAGTATAACACACACCACATACACTCTAGTTAGTCTTGTTTTTCCTTAACTTTATGAGACACACCTTTATAGACAGAGAAAACATGAATAAAGCAGCCTCACCTTTCCACGCAGTCACTTAATCGAGATGCAAGGGATGATGCCGGGGCGTCATGACCACCAATGGCATATAGGAAACCGTGCCAGGTGGCAACCCCCACTCCTCCACGCCTTTTAGCCATTGGAGCACAACTAGTCCACCTATGAGAGAAGAAAGACCCATCAGAAAACAGAAAGAAAACTCATTTTCTCTTAACGAACTATCAACACTAAACTCTTTACCATATATTATTAATAACAGTAGTTTAGTAACAGGGGTTATGAGGTGATGAATGAATTCCCACCATCTTTGATCTGCAGCTAAATGACCTTAGAGGAAAAGCTGATTCTCACATGGAAACAGAAAATCAAGCATGAAGGAAGGGTTCATTCCTGCCAGAGGAAGTCTCCCTGACCTGTTAGTGTGGGGGTCGAAGCACTCCACTGATCGCAGGCAGGACGAGCCGTCACGACCTCCTACAGCGTACAGCCTGAGGAAAACAGCGGCCAGAGTGAGTCTCTCTGGTGCACACACAAAACATTTCTCACCTCTTTGCCCTCCTTTTCAGCTTCTGACAGGAAGGCAGATGGGAAAAGGTGTGAAGATTTTGGGTAGAAGAAAAAAAAAAAAAAACAACACAAAGCCAAAGCTCTTGGAGCAACACATCCCTAAGCCGTCTGTCATCAGGGCGGTGTGTGTTTGAGACTGTGTGCATGTGTACAAACGTCTGCTGATGTCGATGCCGGCACTTTGGAGAAGAAAGTGCGACAGAACTGGTCAAGCAAGTAATGAGCTCCATCAGGCAAAGAGCCCAGAGGAAGTACATCACAACACACACACAGGCTACTCCTGGGCATGGCTGGCACAGATCTGTTGTCTCTGTATTAATTAGCATCTACAATGAAAAGCCTCACTCAAAGGCAGTGAAAATGGAAACAACAGCGGTGATTCAGCCCAGAGTAAGGATCTATCTTATTGTGGGGAGCAAATGGCCCTGATTTTAGTACCTTGGTATAAACACCAACATGTCCCCTCAGCTGTTTCTTAAACCATGTCCCTAAAATTACACAGAAAGCAGAGGTGTGGGGTAAGTTGTTCCAAACTGAGAGCAGATGATCCTCCTTAATTAGTTGGTGTTTTTAAGGCTCACAGCTTGAACTCCTAACAAGCAACATATGTGAAGCTGCAGTGTGGGACCGAGTTAGTGGTAAGGTCCTGAACTGCAAACAAGGATGCCAAAATATCCCTACAGGATGACAGTGAAACATTTTTATAGCTGTAATAAAAATATTAAAATAAAACAGCTTTTTCAAATCCTGAACATTTTTAAATGATGACAACCTTTTCATGCTGGCATTGCTGGTAAAGATGTGTAAAAAGGCAGGTTTTTTTAGAGGATTTAGACCCGAGAGCTGCGATGTTCATGGAAGAAGAGTGAATTTATTTCTGACAAAGCTTTTCTGTGTTTATTTGACAGAAAGTTGTTGATTCCTATTCTGTTCAAAGACCAGATGATGATCCATTTTTGTTCTTATTATACTTCCAAGGTTCACTTGGCCTTTGGAAAAGAAACAGGCCCCCAGCATCACAGAGCCTCCAACACACTTAACAGAGGTGTTTTCTGTCATGTGGCTTTTAGAGTGATTTTAGTTAAAACTGTCATATTGGTCTTTTATGACCAAAGCTGCAACATCTGGCAAAGCACCATTTAAATTTGTAATGGTAGGATATATATTTGTTTTCTACAATGCCTATCAAACAACCAGTTGGCATTCAGGTAACATCAGCTGGTTGTTATAATGTAATAGTGAGTTTACATCCTTCTACATCTCTAAAGCTGCATTTGTATTTATATTTTTTACTGTTTTTCCAAGGCTACACTTAAAAAAAATTAAATTGTATAGAGAGCTGTTCTTAACGAAATTTCTTTTTTTACACGTGTATACAAAATGACAAAAAATGTATCTAAGTCTAAAGCTGTATCTGCAGTTTTAAGATATACAGAAAAACCCATTTTTTCACAGGAAAAAATAAGGAACATCAACATTTCTGTTCTGATTTTATACAAAATTAGAAGGTAAGCTAGCACCAAAAATATGCCTGGGGACTGAAAATGGCTAAATATTCTTGAGAACAATCCTGACTGGTCACTTGTGCGTTTTAAAATGCAAAAATCAGCTTTTTATCCAGGGTTCAAGTTCACAAAAACACTGGTTAGAGAGGATACTGTTGCTGAGGAGCGACTGAAATCCAATTCAGAGGAGCAACTTAGATAAAGGAAGGTATTCTATAAAAAAAACGTGTTTGTTTGTTTGTGCTGCAAGAGAGTGAGAGATATCCAGGGTTTTCTGTTTGATTGTCTTGATCTTTAGACCTGTTAGGCTCATAGAAGACATCATGCAGACATCTCAAAGTGAAAATAACTGACTGGAAAGATTTCTCAACACCAGCCTCGCTAAGCTAACAGCAAAGCACTAAAACAAGATGCTAAAGACAGTTTAAAATGTTGGTTGAGGTATTTGTTAAATGTTTTCTATCATTCATATGGGATTATAAACATAGAACGGATGTTTGGGACAAGAAGATAAGGAAAATATATTCCCAAACCTCTTAAATCCTCCTACATTGTTTTTTTTAACAGAACTGATTAAAATCTGTAACAAAACCATGAGCTGCTGTGTCTGTGCTTCATCTGATCATCATTACAGTAACAGCAGGTGAAGCAGTCTGTACTGTAACTATATAAAAAATATAACACTGGCTTAATCAGCAGCTCATTTAACAAATAGTTTCCTCAGCACTACAGTATTGTACTAACATTGATTTTTTTTTATGCAGCCAAGGGAAAAACAAACACTACAAACACAAGCTAAGCTTTTGCTTACTTTCCATTGAGAACGGCTACTCCCACTGTGCTTCTGGGTGTAGCCATGCTTGCAACAAAACTCCACTGGCGAGCTTGAGGGTCCCACCTTGAAGAGTTTGCGGGGAAAAAATCAATAAGGATCATTACAAAAAAAGCTTCATAACAGTTAATGCTGATTAAAACATAGTAGGTAAGCTAGTAACTTTTAGTAGTGAGAATAACAGACCTTTCCACTGTGCTGAGGTAGCTCCAGCCGTCATGTCCTCCTACTGCATACATAGGTCCCTCTAGGACAGCTACACCTGCAGGAACAAGCAGGTGTTAGATTAAACAGTGCCCCTTCTACATGACTAAACAGCTCCAACAAACTCTCCACACTCATACCTTCACAACATGGACAGTAAATTCATATTGTGAGGGGGGAGTAACTGAATCTAGGCCATTAGCTACAGAGGGGTAGCAGCATGCTGACACGTCCGGCAGGGGATTTATGTGCTGTAACATCTGTGCTGCCAGATGTGTCCGGATTTTAACCTTCTTCGAAACACATGGACATGTTTCTTTATATATAAAAGGAGCACACGGTGTCTGTTTTTGTTGCTGCAACAGTGAAAAACTCTTGATCAACAGAACAAAGGATGCAATGAAAAGGGAAAACTGAAACTCAATGCGACCTAGGGGTGTAAATCACATCCATCATGGCGATTCGATTCTGTATCGATTTCCAGACCCAACGATTCGATTATTTTCGATACTCAAGATTATAAAATATATAAATATTATGTAAATACTGCACTCGGCTCCAGACGTCCCCGCCCCCCTCCACAGACGCTTCACTGCACCTCTCCCAAATTGTAGCTGAGCACAGACAGTGCCGCAGTGCCGGCTTGTTTTGTTTTTATGATCGAAATTGCGGACAATAACTCGTGAAGTATGACCCGCTAGAAGAGCGAGGTGCGAGAGAACGCTGGGACCCTTTTTCCACCTGGATCTCTGCTCTTTTTGGCCCTCATGTCCCTCCGTCGTCGGACTAAACTCGCCCCCACTTCCTCACCGCCTCGGCCGTATCTAGACCCACAGTGTATAGCGCAGACCATGCTTCAATATTGAGCATTTTTTAAAATGTCTGTGTCAAGCTTACTGCAACACACTGCTGTAAGAGTATAACCAGTAAGCGCAGTAGAAGGGCAAAATGGGTCTAGCGCCACCGCAGCACGGGAGGGAGAATTACGCACAGGAGCAAATGGATAAAAATAGACCGCAGAAAAAAAAAAAAAAAAATGAATCGATACTCTTGTGGACGTATCGATGCATCACATCGGCTGATTGATGCATCGATACAAAACGATTATTATTTACACCCCTAATGCGACCATGACAGAGCCTTTCATCAGCTCCAACATGACCTCACCCAGGCCGTGCCGATGTGTGGACATGGGAGGCATGACGCTCCAGGTTTTGCTGTGTGGATTGTAACACTCCACTGTGTTAAGGGTCTTGAGTCCGTCTCGGCCTCCGACCACGTACAGACGGCCATCGAGGACAGCAACCCCAAACTGCAGTCTCCTTCCGCTCATGGTGGCCACCTGTCTCCACGTGTCCCGGCGCAGGCAGTACTGCTCGATACTGGTGGCTCCTAAAAATAAAAAAAATAAAGAAGCTAAATTCACATGTAATAAGTAATAACCTTTTGGATATTCAATGAAACACACAGGATCAAATCACCAACCCCTCTAAACTACAAAATTGAATTAATGTTCTAATTTGAGTCAAAACTACACCATCAGCGTTCTGCAGTGCGCATTATAAGATATCGTATTTAAAGTGTGAGTGAAGCAGCAAAATTTGAATCAACTTGCTAAATGTCACAAGGCATTTTTCTTAATGTTTTCAAAATAAGTACATTTCCTTAAGAAATGGAAACATGTTTTTCAAATTCATTCCGATGTGACAAATATTTAACTCAGATCAGGTCTTTTCGCTGCCAGTGGAATCACATCTCTCTGGACGTCTCTGGATGGCATGTACCATCACTAAAACTAGCTGACATAATAAAGTACAGCATTCCTGATTGCAACACATTCATTCAAGCTACAGTGTTTAATTTTCAGCGGTATCTAGTGGTGAAGACCTGCAGCATCATAAACTACTCTGCCTTTGCTTCTCCCTCTCGAACGATCTAGAGGTCATGATACAAAATGGCTTCTGCAATGTCCGAATAGACCATCTTGACAAGTGATTACACGTTTTTTTTAACATAGATAATTTGATAAAGGGTATAGGACATAATTTTATCAGATAAGATAGCAAATATACCTGTTATTTGTTCCACATCGTCGTCATGTTTTAGTGAGCTGATTAGCATACTGATATAAACAGACTAAGTAATTGTAGTCTGATAGTTTGATAGCGAGATTGTGTTGGTTGGAAGCATACTGTATATCTTTCCTGTTTACAGAGTCCAAGCCTTTACTGTGGCACTGGGGGTTATTAGGCAAGAAAGATGGAGAGGATCTCTATGGTCACTACAGTATGTGTATATATGGTCTCTATGTGTATATATTTTATCTCTTTTTATTCTTATTTTTTTTTTATCTTTATTTTATTGTATAGTTGGATGTGTGTATATCTTATATAACACTGTAACTGGAGCGTGTAACAAAAGTAATTTCCCTCTGGGATTATTAAAGTATTTCTGATTCTGATATGGTCACTAGTTTGTCACGTAAAGATGTCTGCCTCCATAAATGCCGAGACCTGCTCTTATCTTACTATGAATAGCAATTTCTTTTATTTTTCTAGAATTTTTTGTAGACCAAAACATTAATACCGATGATCAAGCAAGCCCACATAAAATAAAATGTATCAAAAAATGCCATTCAGGGGACTGTCGCACAGCTCAGTCACTGAGAGAGAAAGCGGGACCAATGTATGAAGAACAAATGAGGGTAGGAACAGTGGTTTTGTTGTGGACTGCTGCTGAAGTTTTCATGGATTAAGTTACAGCTATGCCTTCCAGTTGGGTCGGCTGGGTTTCAGCTTATCTAAGTTTTCTTAAGATCCTGAGCTGCTTTCAAATTGGGTGAAGCAGGTCAGATGAGATCAGGAGGAGTTGGATCACTCATGGCGTATCTTCTGTGCTTGAGACAATTTGAGGACGAGAGTTTTATTTTGTTCCCTCACTGAAAATGCTGGATTGTTCAGTCAAAATCTACCGGCAGCTGTTGGCTACAGCCATACCTACGGACTGCCCCCCGGGAGGGGAGAGAGACAACTTTAGCCAGAATTTGAGCAGTTATTAAGAAACCTGCCAATGTCGTCTCCATGTCTATCTCTTCCAGCTGCAAATCTTAGCTGAGGTACTGAGAAAATGTAAAATTATTCAGAAGAACTGGAGGCTGATGAGGATCTCACATCGTAGATTCCTTCTGTCCCAGATGATGATCCAAAGCTATTCGTTATTAGCTTCTCTGATACCACAGTCAGAGGCTTATGTTGTGTTAATAGCATGGCATTGCATTCTGTATTAAGAGTTTTAAGGGTTTGTGATTTAAACTGAATGTTCAGGAGGAATTTATGGTGTGTTTTTTTTATTGGTGTGGTTTCCAATTGTTTTTAGGTGGGAAACAGGCAGATCTGAAAACTGCAGGGAAGGACGGGTGGAGTTGGTAGTTTTCTTGCTTATTAAGGAAAATCGTAACCTGAACGTATGACGAGGTTAACCTTTGCGTCATCTGGGTAACTCGCTTCAATAGATGGATGTGCATCTAATTCACATTTTCTTTTTTTGTACAATTTAAAAATTCACTTAAAGGTACACTATGCAACCGGTGTTGATTTTCCAGCGAGGCTCCCCCCAGAGGGCGAAAGTAAAAGTGCACTGTCGTAAATATGCACAGCTGTTCTCCTGGTTTCTCCGTCAAGCCAGGCGCGGTTGTTTTGAGCTTAGCAGACAGGCGAACGGAACGAATGCACACACTGGACGCAGCTGGTGCGACAGAAGCAGCGAGTTTACATGCAAAGTCAATGGTTGACGCGCGTCAAGACGCAGCAAAAGGTCCCGCGGCGCGTTTTGAGCAGCAGGCGCAGCGCGTCTGAGCAACTGAAGCAGCGCGTCGGGCGCGTTTAATCATCTGACGCAGGGAGAGAGACACAGCGCTGATGATCAGAGGCTATGATCTCTCCTCTTAAACAGTTTATTGACGCCTAAATTAACTTAAAATGCAGAAATCTGCCGGCAGAATATGCAGTTTGGATTATTTAGATGAAAAACACCTACCAGCTGCCGAGGTGAACCGCGAGGAGGCAACCCGGCCAGAGGCTGCTGATGAAGGGATTCCGACTGTCGGCGCACCGCTGGTATGTGGGGGTCTGAGCGGCTCCGACAGAAATAATATTGAAGGCAGGATGATAATCTGAATGAACTAACTGCACTGATTACGTTTTCAGGTGTATTTTCTCACTTAAACACATATTAAAACTACTTTATTCCCACTGATCACAGCAAATATAGCTGCAAGGCAGAGAAAGGATAGTGAAGCTCCGCCCAACGCGCGTCAGACACACTTTTGCACCGCGCAGCCAGAGCAGCAAAGCTGCTTCAGCCGCACGTCAGAACTAACTGGTACAAGCAGCAAAAAGGAAGCAGCAGACGCGATTTTGCTGCGTCCGATGTGAACGTAGCATAACTGCACAAAGATCGCCACTGTGCTAGCAACGAGCATGCTTTTAACTGGGGGCGTGTAGCAGTTCTCGCCGTAAAGCAAGACCGACTCTCGTGAGACTTCTGAGCCTGTGGGTGCGGGTCGGTGCTCCTGCAATTGCAAGTGCAGTATTTCCCCCACAGACCACCAGGGCGGCCGAGAATACCTTTGTTCAACCTGAAATGACTCATTTAATCATCCAAAACGTTATGGAACACATTAATTAACTGAAAAATGTTGCATAGTGTGCCTTTAAAGCTACAGTGTGTAATTTTCAGCGACATCTAGCGTCCAGACTGCAGACCGCAGCAACATGAACATCTCCCCCCCACCGCTTCTTCCCCCAACAGTACGGCGAGCGTTACGGGACAATATGTCTTCCACGACGTCCGCATCACCTACCTTCTCAAGTGATGAGGTTAGTTTACATAGATAATTTTACAGATAGTATTTCATTAGTCTGTGTAGGGTATAGATTTCAGTACCGTCTCAGTTCATCTCTCTCAACTTGCCGTAGTTACTTTCGAGCGTAATGGGCGATCTCGCAATCGCAAGTTTGTTGGCTCTGCGCTGCCGTAGCGCAAAGATGTCTGCCTCCATGGCTGCGAGACCCGCTCCTATGTAATTATAAATAACGATTTCTAAGGCAACGCAAATATTAAGAGGCTGAGCTCGTAGATAATGATAAATAACATAGTTATGTATAATATATTACATTTCTGACTGCATATCCCTGTAATTATTACACACTGTAGCTTTAAAGTTTGCTTCACATTTGCATGTAAACATGTCTATTGTTACCTTGACACAATTAGGTGTTTAAGACTGATAGTGAATCCAAACACACATCAAAAATCACCCAGGACCGTATAACCAATCAGCTTGATCGGTGCCAAGCCAACATAAGTGGTGTTGTGTGGAAAGATCTGAGCTTTATGTATAATTTCAAGCCTATTATTCTTATGCTATTTAAGTCAGTCTTAATGATATGCAAATTTCTTTCCCCAGATCTGTCAGTGGAGACCAACTCTAACTCATCTCTATTCCAACTTGTGAGCTGCACAATCATCCACCTAAGAAAAGCACATTTTTTTCCTAAGTGAATCAAGTCCTTACCCAGTTTAATTTACAAGCTTCTTTAATATATCATTTTTATTTTTTCTGTTTTATGGTGGTTTTGATTTGCTCCAGTGTTGCTTGTTTTGTAGGTCGTAATGTTTCCTTCAGTGCAGCAAAGCAGAGATTCATCACAGCACGTTGTGCATCTGGGTATAAATGAGTGACTGCTCTACCTTTCGAGGCGTCCATACCGCCCACGGCAAACATGGCCCCAACTGTAGCCTTCCGGGGCCGGGTGCGAGGACTCTGAAGCAGTGGCCGGCGCTGTGGCAGGAGGTGATACTTCATCCCCTCCATCAGGAGTCGCTGACACTCCACGCTGTCACGGAGGAGGGGGTTGGACTCCAGGTCAGCCAAGAACTACACATATGGGAGGAAAGCACCCATCAGCACACAGTCTCATGTTACAGATTCAGAGCAATCATACGCAACAGAGATGTAAGGTGGTGTTGGTTTTTATGTTGTTGCTGACTGAGGAGGTTTGAGAATCTAAAGAGAGCTGTCCTATCATTGATCGGGAGATTAGAAGAAAGCATGAGCAACTGGCTGCTTTCCTACAAACACACAGATCATCTGTCACACAGGAGCACTAATCTGTTCGCAGCAACTCATCAGTTTTGTGGTCGATACCCTCATCAGAAACAAACAGCCAGGGGCAGCAGCCCAAAGCCCTTCGATCCACCAGGCGGCTTCACAAAATATATCCAGAGGAAATGACTGCCTGCGAGAGGCTGGATGGAGAGTCAGGTTCTCCCTTTGGAAAATAACTGCATGATTAACATTTAGACAGGTGTGTGTTTGTTTATATGTATGCTAAGAGGTGACAGGCAGAGCCTTTCTGTAATTCAAGTTATGTGATTATATAGTTCCACTCAAAAATACTGACAATACCTTGAATATTTTTAAGTATCGTTTGTTTACAGCAAGAAATTGAGATGCATTTTATTATAATTATATGACTAAGAAATTAGAACTAGTGGAAAATAGTGTTACCAGGGTTTCCAACTTGTGCAATGTGGTATGATCATTTTGGCTCAGACTACAAAGCTTTTTAATTTCAACTGCTGATTGTTTTTAAGTAAGAGAGTTCTGAGCTGAATGCTAATGCTCACCGAGCCTGTCTGTAGAGTTAATGTGCTAATATTTGATTGGATAGCATTGATAGCTGAAAGCTACCTCATCTTCGGCCAAGCCAATATGTGGTGGCGGCTGTCTTAGAACAGGTTTTACTACCATTTGTCCTGGTTCAGCCCTGCCTCGTAGCCTGGCTTCCTGGTGACTAAGTCATTTTGAACTAGTACTGCTACATCTGCTACATATTAATGCATTTCTGAGTCATTGTTCATTATTCACTGTAAAAGCAAAAGATGCTTCGATGTTTTGATTGCATTTAATATCTCTGCTAAAGTTGTTATTTATACTTATCTGCCATTTTAAAGGACAACCTTAAATGCATGAATACATCATAACCTTTAAACTTGAACATTCCTTAGAGACTCTGAACTTGGGCTGGGCAATTTTATTGCTTTTGCGATATAAACCGATATTTTTTGTTTTCCAAGAAAACATAGATTTATAAGCTGCGAGTATCGATACATACCGGTAAGTACCATTCAGATTCTCTGTGTTCATCCCCGTTCGATTGGCAGGAAGAGCGATTTGGTCAGAAATCTGAAGAGAATGTAGATAACTTGGTCTGCAGCTGATGGCTGGACTAGTTTCCCCACTTATAGGCCTACAGGCCTTAAACTACTCCGCTAAGACGGGTACATTTTAAGTTAAATGTTTAATTGTTCTTCTAAATGACTTGAATTATTGGGGAAGGTCTACTCCTGGTAGTTTGACTGGCAACCTCACATGTTCATTGTTGTCATGCTAACAAAAAGGAGTTGTTGCACTTTTTAAATCTCTTGTTACAGTAAGTGTATTACTAAAGTTTATTTACTTCAAAGGCTTGGAAGCTACAGTTTGAACAGTTTTAATAAATGAAACACATTTTCTCTATACATCTGTGATTCATTTTTGTCTTGCATTTGCAAGCTGTAGGCTCTCTGTCCAGTAAGACTTATGCTAAGTAAATGATGTTTTTAGTTTTTGGTTCAACTAATTCAATCTAAGTAAAGACAACACCCACAAGATGTCACTTAAACCACTCGGTCCCTTTCAAATCTGTCAGAAATTATGTACTGTAAGTGTTTCGGATTATATCGAATTAAATCATATCATCTACAAATATCGTGACATCATATTGTGAGCTGAATATCGTATCGTATCACGAGATTCGTGTATTGCTATAGCCCTACTCTGAATGGACTCTTAGACCCCTTTTTCTAAGCCTTCCATTTATCTTGCGCTTATTTTCAGTGGTGTGTAGTGTTTGCATAGCTATAAGATACACCAATAATGTAATAGGTATTACAATAAAGATATTTTAACTGTGATTTTCTGTGATTATTTATGCTGAGAACAATTTATCACTCAGAGCCAGATTCAACCTTTTTGGGTAAAACTTGAAGAAACAGAGACAATTTCATTTGGTTGGTGATTAGTTATAACTAGTTATAACTAGTGTTGCACCGATGCCATTTTTTGGCCGCGATACAGATACCCAATACCTGGCTGTGCAGTATCGGCTGATACCGATACCATCTGTTTGAAATTGATGTGTGTGTGTGTATATACGAAGAACTGCTTACTACTTGGATGTAAAATAATTGCCATCATGGCTTTGCCTACCTTTTACTTGCCGATGCCAATACCACCATTTTAGGCTGGATCGGGGCCCAGCCAGATATTGGTATCAGTGCAACACTAATTATAACCATAGTCAAAATTACTAAATTAGTAAAAGAAAACTGGATTTTAACAGCCGGTGCAGAAGTTCAACTTTAGGTAGAAAACTAAAGAGCCTTGGTGTGTAAATAGATACCAGTTATCCTTAACTAATGATCATTTATTGTTTTTCCCCTTGAGTTGAATGACCTATTATTAATTATAACTCCAAGTTATAGTAATCTAATATATTCATAATCTGCTGGTAAAATTACGCAACAGCTAAATTAATAAATTGCTTTGCTAGCGTGCAGTCATGATCTGATCAAAGCAGCTTCTGCTTTGTGGCAAATTTTAAAGAGGAGTCTTTAGTCATTTTTAAAAAAAAATTGCTCTTAACATTCTTTCACAAAAGACTGATTTGTGGCCAGTAGATCCGTGAGTCACGGACTGCCATTTCTTGGTAGCTTAATGAAATCCATAAAAAAAATAAAAAATCCACGGGGCATGAAGACTTTTCCCATGCACCTGTTTCTGATCAAGATTCCTCTCACAGTTTGATGTTCTCCTTCACATCTAAGTACACACAAAAAAAGGGCTCGCCCCACGTAAATAAACTTGGTCACTGAATGGGAAATTTAATTTCACAGCTAGAAGTGTAGAGGCGCAAAACAAGCATGGTAAATGGATAAGCAGCTTACACGCCAGGGTCAAACCATGCTTCAGCTGCGCACAATCACAGAGCGACAAATTACAGTCAGCCCTTTTTACTCATCCATCTGTGTGTGTGTGTGTGTGTGTGTGTGGGTGACTCAGAAGGACAGATACAGAAATCACATGTTTGTCCTTCTCTCTGGTCATTTATCCATCATGCTGTGGAGGATTGAACGTGGAGAGCGAGATAAGAATGAATCCCGCAGGCAACCCACCTCCTCCACAGCGTCTCTCCACCTCAAAATGTGCGGATGTGAAAGCTGCATTATCCCCCGTCTCGGCTCACGCGTAGAGGAGATAGAGCTGGGCGCCATCCACTCAATGCACCACAGCACTAATGCCCAAAAAAAAAACAAAAAAAAAAAAAACACATATCCCTCAGCTGTATGTGTCTCATCCTTTAGGAGTCTCCAATCTTTTTCCACAGGGATTCTTCATACAAGAACAGCCAAAATCAAATCCTCCTAAGGCTTTGTTATCAAAAGCTGGACAGGTCAGCGTTGTATGAAGGCGGGTAAACAGCCTTTTTAAAATTAAGAATCTAATATCGACACCAGGGTTTAGTATTATCAAGCTGTTTCAGGATTTCCCAGATTTAAGAGCTGAGGCCTATGTTATGCCTGAACAATAAGCAATCGAAAACACATCAGCAGTGCAATATATGCGTTCGCAATATTCATACTGCAGAGGATAACTTGGAGCACAATCATATATAAGAAGTGTTATGAACCTGCATTCTTCAGGCTAATATCTTATCAAACCAGTTGGAGAGTCACGGCAGCAGAAGCCCACACCGAACATAGAAAACATTTATCAAAATGCCAAAGGGAGATAAATGTGAGAAAGAGGGAAAAAGGAAAAAAAGAGGCGTATATTAAAGCTAATACCACCAGCACAAAATTTTCTAAAATTGCGCACTCTAATTAGTTGATACCAGTCAATTTCATTTTTAAATATAACAACAAATTTAATTAAATATTAAAATTTTTGAAAAATGTTGACTTAAGTGCGTTTCAATGCAAAAAACGAGCGCTTTCCTTCATCAACAAAACAATGAAATTCCAATTGATTCAGCTGGAGGCCACACCCAACAGCTCTCATGAAATAGATATAACTGAATCATTTTTACATTTTTATAGAATTTTTTATGTTGATTAAAGTTTTTACTCTATGTCATGATTATATTGTGACACATTAGAGACTGTGCTACTCAAACAGGACTGCTAAATCATTTGGGTTAACAAGCTTCCATAATAGCCGTACGCTGCTGTTCAAATGACAACTGTGGACTACAAATGTAGGTAAGTTTGCTAAAACCGATAATTTGACCTGAAACCATGTGCCTCAGTCAAATAAGACAAATGTTTAGCTTTTTGTTACAAACACTGCAACAAAAGCACATTATTAAAGGTCAGTATGTTGGCTTGTTTGTGCTACAAGGGACAAATTGACCCAGTTCCCCTAAACGTATATACTTTGCTCAGCTAAATAAATGGAACACTAAAATAACCCATCCTAGATATGAATAAATGAAATATTCTTATTGAATACTTTGTTTTGTACAAAGTTGAATGTTCTGACAACAAAATCGCACGCACAAAAATCAATAAAGCATTGTGGGTAGCTTCCATGTGCCTGTATGGCCTCAACGCCTGGGGAAGCTCCTGAGGTGGATGGTCTCCTGAGGGATCTCCTCCTAGTTCTGGACTAAAGCATCCGACAACTCCCAAACAGTCTGTGCAACGTGACGTTGGTGGATTGATTAAGACATGTCCCAGATCTGCTCAATAAGATTCAGGCCTCCATAGCTTCAATGCCTTCATCCTGCAGGAACCTGCTGACACACTCCAGCCACATGAGGTCTAGCATTATCCTTCATTAGGAGGAACCCAGGGCCAACCACACCAGCCTATGGTTTCACAAGGGGTCTGAGGATCTTATTTTGGTACCTTATTTGCAGTCATGCTACCTCTGGCGAGCACATGGAGGGCTGTGTGGCTCTCCAAAGAAAAGCCACCCTACATCATTACTGACCCACTGCCAAACCGCACATGTTGAAGGATAATAAAGGGCAGTACACCGCTTTCCACAGTGTCTTCAGACTCTGTCATGTCTGTCAAACATGCTCAGTGTGAACCTGCTTTCATCTGTGAAGAGCAGATGACAAATGCCAAGTGTCCTGCATGGTGTTGGGCTGTTAGCACAAACTCCATCTGTGGACTTCGGGCCCTCATACCATCCTCATGGAGCCGGTTTCTAACCGTTTGTGCAGACACATGCACATTTGTGGCCTGCTGTAGGTCATTTTGCAGGGCTCTATTCCTCCTTGTGCATAGGCAGGGGTAGCAGTCTTGCTGCTGGGTTGTTGCCCTCCAACAGCCCCCTCCACATCTCTCAGTGTACTGGACTGTCCCCTTGTCTCTCCAGCCTCTGAACATACACTGACAGAAACAGCAAACCTTCTTGCCACAGCTCACATTGATGTGCCATCCTGGATGAGCTTCACTACCTGAGCCACTTTTGTGGATAATAGAGTCCGTCTAATGCTTCACATCAGCTAGAAAGCATAGGTACTAAGAAGTGATCTGTTGTCCCCACCTACAGAACCACTCCTTTAGTGAGTGTGTCTTGCTAATTGCCAGTAATTTCCACCTGTTTTCTATTCCATTTGCACAACAGCATGTGAAATCTATTGTCAATAACCGCTGCTACCTAAGTGGACAATTTTATTTTAGAGAAATTTGATTTATTTGAAGTTATATTGTGTTCCTTTTATTTTTTGCAACAGTGTACCAAATGACACCATTTATTTAATAGGAAGAGCAGACAGCAGAAGAGTTAGGCCAAAAGAGAGATGTTTTAGTATTGGAACAAATGATTTATGTTGCTAATTGATTAATGTGTTGAATTTATTCTTAACTTAATGACAATGGTTAATAGAAAATCTTTTACAGATATTGACCTCGGTGAAGCCAAACCTACGAGACCCGAATAGAACATGTTTACTGAAAATTAACATTTTTATTTTAAATGTAAACAAACATATTTTGTACTGCTTTGTCTTAATTAATGCTCTCAGTGTTTTTCTTTCAGCACATGGCGTCTTTTAGAGCGCATACTCCAGGTGTTAATTGATTATTTGATTTCTACATTGGCTACTAAACCGGTAGTAACAAAGAGTTTGAAGGATGCTGTAAATCTGCAATGCCTTGCCCAAATATGAAAGCTTCTTTTCATAGCAGATTTTTTAACCAGCCTCTCTGCTTCCACAGTCATTTCAGCCCCATAACAAAAATCACACCAACTGTCATACAACAGCTTGGTGCTCCATGATACAGATGGTTGCCTGAAAAGATTAGATCAAGAGTGAGTATCTGCATTTATGTGACAGGGGTAATGGGGAGCAGGGATCAGGGGTATTAATCCGAGGAACTGACGCCATCTGGGCGAGTAATCAAGTGCTAGCTCAGATAGAGAGCCGACTAATCGCTTGATAGGTATTGATCAGGTAGCCTGCATGACTTTCTATGTAATGTTATTGGCATTTCACAGCTCATGGGTTCACTGAATGTTAATGCGCTTATTGGTTTGAAATGGTTTTGGGAAAGGGAGGGGCTGTTCGAAATGATGAAGCGCAGAAGGCAGAACGAGCCTGAAGCTCTGTCTCTCTGTCTCTCCTTCTGTCGGCTTTTTTGCTCCAGGACCAATTTACCACTTTAGCCCTTTGCCATCAATCTTCTCGCTTGATAACGTGCTACAGCTACTTGTGGGTTTAGCTGTGCATCAGGGGTGGGTCGGATGTGGGAAAGCTCCTTCAGTATACTTTACAGATAAGAAAAACACCCCTAAATATAAAAACAGGTAGCTGTGATGAAAAAACTACATGGTGTTAAAGGTAAGCTTTGTCTCAGCAGCTTCCTGCTCCCACTGATCTTTCACGCTTTTTTTTTTTTACATTAAAATCAGAAGCTTTAATGTATATCATCAGGATTTCATGGTTTAATGCACAGATCAATATATGAATGTGCAAAACTGCTTATTAGAAGGAAAAAAATGCATTTTGTTTTACATTTAAACAATAAAAAATTAAGAATGAGTGAGGCATCTATTTGTAGACCTCTCAATGCTACATAATATCCAAGCTTTGCAAACAGACTGCGTCATCCCACTGAGAAACATGGAGCTGCATCATGATGTGAGGTTGCCTTTCCTCAGCAGGGACAGGGGATTTAGTCTTAGCTGATGGTTAAAAAAAAAGGTGCAGCCAGAAACAAAGGATCCCTAGAGGGAAACCTGTTCTAAGGTTCGCTTTTTGTAGTTGGGACGATGATCTTAAACATTCACAGAGGTATAAGAGAACAGGTTAGATCAAAGCGAATGGCCCAGTCAATATTAAAACACATTTAGGAGAGACTTATATCTCATTACAGACATTCTTTGAAGAAGAATCTCTAAATGTACAAAGATGTTTGGAAACCCCAAAGAACAGCGGCTATAATTGTATCCAAGTACGGACTTAAGTCATTTTTCACAGTGATATACATAAAGGTTTGTAAGGAACAGGCCAAGAAGAGAAAATATTCTTGGTTCAGTAGTTATGCAAGGATTAACTCAGAATGTAGATTAATTAGTGGGGAAATTAAAACAGCTACAGCCTCAAGTAATAGACAAAATTATGGTGAAAATTTCAAGCATCGGTCGCTGCTAAATGACAAATACAGGGCAAGGGCATGTAAACACTCTAAAACTAAACACATTCCACTCACTGGACAAACAAACAGCGGAAATCTATGGCAGACATGATTGTTATTATCCCTCTAATTGCCTAAAGAGGTTAGTGAGACAGATTGAGGGTGAGGGTGTCTATAACAGAAGAGGACATAATGAAAAGGAGGAATAATGAAACTAATCTGGCCACAGAAAACAACCTGCAGGTCAGAAGTAAAGCCAACAACTACTGTCTTTTATTTTAATATTTAAAACATGTGATACTATCCAATGAATTAATTCCCTTGTAAAAAAAACTCAAATAATATATTTGAGATCATGTAAACCGGAATCTATCAACCAAAATCTGCCACATTAATGTTGCCGATGATAATTTTTAGCCCTGCCCTGTGATGTAAAGGCAGTCATTCCTGCCTGTAATCACTCTGGAGATCTTGGTGTAGTCACTAAAAATTTAAAAGCAAAGAAAATGGACCAAGTAATGATTGTGATAAAAGTTCAATTATTTTTTTCCCTAGTGAGGAGGATTTCTCTGTGGCTCTAACCTGTGGTTGTAGCAGAGGTAGTCTGATGTGAGCCAGCAGGGATGGTAGGTGGCGCTGCCGAGTGGCAGGATCATGACTGACCCAGCTCAGCAGAGAGGTCACCACGGTTTCCTCATCTGGCACTTGGATGTCATCAGATGTCAGCAGCCTTTCCATCTCCTCTACGGGGAGTACAAGGAACTCCTGGCCTCCCACTACCTCCAGAAAGTGCTCCTGGTGGATGAAGGCAGTCAAGGATGAAATACTGAAGGCTGACAGAAGAAGAAACAGATATAGACGGCTGGACTGACATGTTGCAGCTCTACGCTGTAGTAAAAGATAGCAGAGCCTTTGTATTGGGAAGTCTACAAACTGGTTCCGTATGTGTGTTACAATAAAACCCAACATCCCTCTGAGCCAACACACACACACTTACAAACAGGCTGTCATTAAATTCTAAGAGGAAATAACTTAAAGAGAAGAAAAAGGATAATCATGATGGGGAAGGTGAATTTTTTCCTCAGTAACCATGGAAACTATGAGCTGAAAAAACATCTTTTGTGGAAATAATGGTTTGATGGGTTGTGAATAAGAAGCTAATTTGTTATCAGGAATAAGAACAGACCATAATATCTCTAAGGAAGGGTACACAGGTATAAGAGGCCCAGCGTGCGTTGTCATTTAAGGTCATCCTTTGTCTTTCTGAGAGTAGATTCTCTGTCCAGGCAGTCTGATCGTTCACAGACAGAATGTGGAGAGCGACTCACCATGGTGTAATAGTCAGCGGCCCTCTGCAGGTCATGGCAGCCCTGGGCGTCGGCGTAGGAACGGATGCCGAGACAGTTAGAGGGGTGGAGCTGCTTCACTAGAAAGGAGCAGCAAGCTTCAACCACCGACGACAGCTGCAGCAGGCAGGAGGCCGACAACAAAGACTCGATGGTGTCCTCCTTCAGCTCCAGGCGACCTATTAAACACATTTATTAATTAAATAACTGTGACTGAGAGCAGAAACATTTTTTGATAAAGTCCTTTTTGTGATGACAAAAGGCATTCTAGAGTGCACCTGTGTATGCGTACTGAACCAGGACCCACAGCGCCTCAGGGTCCACTCCCTCCATCTTCACCTCGTCCTGTTTGGCCTCACGTACATCGCTGGTGAACATGGCCGCAAAGTAGTCAGAAACAGACGACAGCACTAGTCTGGGGGAGGAAAAGAGAGAGGACGGGCAGCTGTAAGTGTGGAACAGACAGACCTGACTTTGATGACAAGAGGAATCTGATGTGAGTGAGAAAAGCTGCAGAACAGAGAGGGAACGGTCAAACCAGAGACTATAACGCAAATAGGCGAGGCGTAACAGGACAAGCTGATAAACTGTTCATGAAGTCAGTTTAAAAGTGACAGAAAACTCCTTCCTTGTTAAAGCTTTTTTAATTATAGGACCTACTGTGGATTTTAAACGCAACATCTTAGCAAAAGTTTTGCATACACCTTAAACTTATGTGGAGGCTTTTAAATAAAATTCAAAAGCCTCTGGGGTTTGTTAGAGCGCATTACTGAAGAAAATGGGAAAAAAAGAGATGCTAGTTAAATAAGTTAATTAACCTAATAAACAAATATCCCCAAACGGTTGACAATATTTACACTATAGATTCCATGCTAAAATAGTTTACTATCCAGATGCTTTTTTTGTGGATAGATACTTTCTAAGTACTGATATTTTTGACAACCCTTTCCAAAAGGAAAACACAATTTCTACCATGAAGCATATTAATGGCAGCATTATGCTGTGGGAGATGCCTTTCTTCAACAGAGATAGGAAAGTTGGTTAAAGTTGATGGGACTGTAGATGGATTTAGCCTCTTAAAACTCACCGGGTCGCCGCCGACCCGGTGGACCTTAAGTGGGGGTAATAACTCAGAATGCATACATTTCCACCGGTAAAATTTTTACCAGCAGGCTGACACCAAAAGTTCAAAGCCCCACAGCTCTGGAACTGTTACAGCTAGAAGACTGAAATTTTCTGCATTTCTGGTTGACATGAGGTAGAACAAATATAAAACATGCTTCTTCTCAATAATGTCCTTATTACTGCTGTTCAAAAAAGACCTATCATTACCAAGACTAAAAACCCCCAACTTTGAGTCATGTTTGAACTGATGCAGGTTGGTCTGTGTTCTAGTCATCCAATTTTAATTAAACTAGAGAGTGTTAGCTTTCAAATAATGTATTGCACATGTAATTTAGACTTACAGTTCCTAAGTTATTTGCTTTTCCATTTGGGTATGTAAAATAGGTGAGGATTACCCACAATGAGGTGGATGTTAAGAGGTTAAACACGGGACAATCCTGTAAGGCAGTTTTTTCTCAATCCGTTCCGATTTCTCCTCACTGCCACAAACCTGAATGATATAAAAAGATTAACAGGCTTCTGCAGCAACCATTAGAATCAGGTGTGCTGCAACATAGACATCTACAACATGCTGGAAAATTGTTCTTAAGGAAAACATTTAGATGCCGAAAGACCAAAGCATGTTTCTATGTCCGAATGGCCAACTCAAAGTTTAGACCTAAATCCTATTAAAACATTTTGACGAGTTAAAAAGATGCTGCTTACTGATACTCTTAATCCAATCGACTGAGATGTTTTGCAAAGCAAAGGCAAAAATAAGTTATGATTTAAGGGAGCTTAATACAATTGCACACAAGAATATTATGTATAAATATTAACATAAAACCCCCCACATCACTTCACAATTACAGTGAATACTGAGCTAGTTTATCAAATAAAAAACTAATAACGAAATCTGTGACGCTGATGAAACCAAATGAGAAACGGATCAAGACAAAGCATTTGACAAAACAAATCAATGAGGACCATTAATGCCCAATTGGAAAATATGCATTATTGGAAAATATGCATTTAACACTCTTTTCCTGTAAAACATTAAAAAACAACAAACATGGATTCTTCTTCTTCATGTTCAAGTCGGGAAGTCTCCACCACAGATAGGGTGAAGGACATGCTAAGTAGGACAGGTCTCAGGGGGATAAGTGCTGTATGACTGCAGAAGAGCATCATGCAAAAGAGTGGAGAAAGAAGGCCAACAACATCCCTCAAAAGGACTTAGAGCATCTTTAAACATTTGTCCCTCCACATAAAAATATTGACCCCCCCACACACTCCTATGGATGCAGTGATTCGTTAAAAAAGATTTTCAATTATGAAAACAATCATTCCTTGAAGGCCAGCTCCCATTGTATATTAATGCTTCCTGTGCCTTCACTCCTCATGCTTAAGGCCTCATGTGTTTCAGACCTCATAGATAGCTGAATATGCGTGCATGAAGTGTGTATGTGCACAACCTTTGCACATGAGAATAATCTCATTACTTTGTGACACTGAGACCTTGAAAGATAGCCTGAAGCAAGGAGTGTTTGTGTATGTGTGGTCCAGGTTTGCGCTGTGCAGACAAAGATGTCAAAATACACTATAGTCAGCAGGTAGTTGTTCCACCACAGTTCTAGACAGATAACCCTGTTCTTCTCCTCCTGACACACTCACACACTCGCAGATACATTTTTTGTCTTTTATGCGGGTCTCTGACTTGCCACCAGAGACACAAGCTTTAAACAGCATGAGGTTATTTTGCACACAAACACAGATACAGGCACGGAAAGGACAGTCAGGCAGTACAGTAAGAGAAAACAGATGGGACAAAACAGCAGAGAGTAGAGCAGGAAACAGGCAAGCTGAAGACAGGAAAAGAGGGCAAAAACTGAAAACTGACACCGTTTCTGTGTTTACCCTCCTCAACAAACTGCACATCCACACACTCACAGGGAAGGGAAGAAAAACACATCAAGCGAGTCATGAGGGACTGACTTGAATCTTGTGACTTTTCTCTGCATGTGCTGAAACGTGTAGATTTAGAGGAAGAGCGGACAGTACGGCTGTTAGTCATGATGACTGGCATGGCTGAAGGTATTGCAATGTGTCACCCTGCCTTTCAATGTGTCCGACTGCCAATTAGATCCGGTTTAATACTAATCTCCTGCTGAGCCCCACTTGTGCTTTTGAGAATAATCCTAAAACGCCAAACAGACTGCAATGAATCTGATCTACAAGATGCACTTCTCCCAAATCAGTCAACTGCCTTTGTTAGGCACACTACATCAAAACAAGGCATGTCTCGTTCTGATACCAGGTATCAACTTGGTGTCACGATTTTTTAAATCTCCCTGAAAAAACTCGTATGCAGATACCTGCTGCTGATGTACCGTCTGTGACTGTCAGCAGCAACCCACGTGGGTATGTTGGAACAGCCAATTTTGTCAAAAATAATGGCCATGCATATTTCTGCTCATATAACAAATGCAGATTCTTCTTAACTGAAGGGTTTCTCACCTTTTAGCCAGATACTGATAAAGAAACTGAGCTGAAATATGTTAAGAGGCCGTATTATCAAAGAGTCGCATTAAAGAAGCATGCTAATGTTAGCCTAGCACTATAGCAAATTGCTCTGGAATAAAATATCATCCACAAGAAAAAGATGTCAGTTTATTGTTTAGACATATAGGGTTAAAACCAAATTATTAATCCAGAAGACGTGTTGTCAGAACATTATAGCACTTTTTTCCACACCTAAGAATAAATCAAAGCAGGCCATCAGAAATGCCAGTTAGCTGATTGAGGCTGTGGCAACTAAAGACGGTCTGAAAACAGTGTTTCCATGACACAGTTACTTGTACCGCAGGAGATAAGCATAGCCTGACTAACTAAAGTTTGGTTTAATAGCCACATTAAAGATATTTGCCTACTGCAGGCTTAAAGATCAAAATTGAAACAATAAATAAAGGATCTAGATCTGACCATAAATGGGACATTTTTGAAACAGTATGCTATTTGGGGCTAAAAACTAATACTGCACATTGCCCTGAACATATTTCCATAACAAAACTTGGTGCTAAAGGCATCATACGTTGGGAAGGCTTTTTTCCCCCAACGTTTCAATATCTTCTACCTATACTGAAAATCGGATACTTTTCTCTTGTCTTTTGTTAAAACACTTTAAAAAATCATGACATTTTTACCCAAGGTATTCTCATATCTTACCTTGCAACCAAGATTAATTGTAGCGAGATTTGTGAATTCCCAAACTCCCGAAAATACATCCTGCCAGAGCCAGCAGAAAAGTCAACCTCCATTCACATGCGTTTTGGATCAGTGAAATGCCGTGACACGTATGACCTCAACGAAGACTGAAGAAAAACAAACATGTCTTCACCAGTTTTAGCTGGAAACCCCTCTATTGCTAACAAAAAATGCAATTTTTTGCCTTTCTTGATGGGTAGATGTTTGTGAATTCTTCCTAACAGGATATGGTAAGTGTCATGTAGTTGGAGCTGATACTGCTCTGATTACTCATTTCATTCACCTGTCTATCTCCGCCCAGTTCTCATTACCGCTGATCTGATCCATCTGCTTCAGCCTCTATTTAACCAGCCTTTAAACAAGCCATCAGTACCAGATTATTTTAAGCCTGTGGTGAGAGTTGTCTACGTACCTGTGTTTTCCGATTCCCTGAATTTCACCAGTTCTGCCTCTGGACCTCTGAGCCTGCCTGTTCCCATTCCGATCTGTTCGCCTGACCTGTCTTTGGACTCCTGCCGGATTTCTGCCTGTCTGCGAACTGAACCCGGAAATGTTTCCCGACTCCATTCTGGATTTCCCTTCGGACCTCTGATCTCCTGGCTCTGACTCATGGGCCCGTTTTCGACACCGGCCTTGGCTTAGCCCTCTGGATTATCCAGCCTTCCTTCATCTGCCCAGTTCTGATCTCCTGTCTGTCCTCTAACCTCTGAGACACCAGCGCCTGGGACTCTCTGGGCAGCACCCACCGCATCTTGTTGGCAGCCCTCCGGTGCGGACTGAACTATAAGACGAGGTTAGTGACTGACACATCCATTATCATCCTCTGAGAGATATATGTGGTCACTAAACTGTGGTCTCTTCATTCAGAGGTTCCTGCCTTAGATGCCTATGCTGTTTGCTGCTGTTCAGTCTTTAATAAACGTTGTGAAAAATCTAACTGCCTGTTCCCCTTGAATGCTGGGTCTATTGTTCTGAGCTTGACAAGTAGGAGTTTGATTTATCAGTTAACTCTGCGAGTTGTGAAACAAAACAAGCTGCTACTGCTGCTGTGATTCCCTAAAAACTCCACATGGGAGGCAGGTACCCAATCATCTCCAAGAATTGTACTGCATGCCCCTCCTTTTTGTGAACACTTTCTACATGATGCTTTACTCAGAGATATGTGTAGTTCAATTTGAACTCTGAAGGGTATCGGTCTTGGTTATGCTAGGTTATGTCATACCAACCCTTGAATAGAATAAATGGTCAGTTAAAGTGTTTGTTCATGGACCTGAACAATGTACTGTTGCACTGTTAGGTGTCTTAGTCTAAAGGCTGAAAAGAAAGTCCGAAGCGTAAGGCCTCTGCTTCCATGCTTGGCAGCTGATATAAGTAATAATACGTCAGGTGTTATGTCAAGAAGTATGTAATAACTTGACAGTAGATGATATAATCGAAGGTGTTGTTCAGATGTGCTGAAGGGTTCAACAGACAGACAAGCCTGGGAACAGAAACTACCTCTGTTTTGGTTTGTTTTTACCATCAGTGCTGTGTAGAGAAAACCAAAGGGTAGAAGTGTGAGCAGCTTTTTTTTTCAGTGATAGACGGGTACAGGTTGTGGATGGAGGGAAGGGCAGCCTTTCTGCAGATCTAATTGTTTATAGTAGTTTAGATCTGGCCTATTGTAGATGAGCCAAACTACAAAGAGATTATTACACATAAGCAAAGGATGAGCAGAGGTGTTTCTACCCGATCCTACAGGTAGCACAATCCAGGCTATCAGCTTATTTGCTCTTTTGCAACTAGAAATACATACAGGTGGCCATCCACTGTGTTTTATAAAAAAGACAGAAATATTTTCTTTTCCTCTCCCTAACTGTAAAAAGTGTATTTAACTACAATGTGTAAAAGGTATACATTTTTTCTGAGAGAATAAATACTTTTCCGTCCTTTCTGTTCAATAACTGGGATCCTTCCAGCAGCTAATTTTTTCGGCTATGGATTTTTAAATAAAAGTAGTAATTCTGAGTTTTATATCTCAGCACGTCCGATGATGATCAGACAAGCGTTTTAATGGAGAGAATGTAAAACACATCCAATTCTCTCAGAGAAGTAGTTAAATAGTTTTTTATAAGATGTGGTTTAGTGGTGATTTAAAGATACGAATAAGTCATTTCACTTTCCATAATGATTTTATGGCTACCTGAATGAAGATCTGGCTGCACATGCACAAATGAGCTGGTGGCATATTATCATGCTTCCAGTACAAATCAGGTTACTGACAGGTGGTGTCCTTTTGTCTTTGTTTTGTCTTGTTCTGCTTGTATTTTTTGTTATTTAGCATCATAACTAGAACATGATAATCTTATGATTCTATGATTGGCAATTTTAACATGCATAATTTTCCTGATCTTGCACGTTGTTCTCACACAAAAAGATAAGTAAATACTCATATGAGGCGTTTTGTTTAAAACACATGCATGCAAACAATGTGCTCTCTTCATCCTCTGACATGGGAGCTGGCTCAGAGCCTGTCTGCATGTTTCGTGGAGCTGGTTCACAGCTGCCTTTTGTATCTTTTTTCTGTATCTCTGCTTCTGTCTCCTTTAACCCCAGTCGGCCTCAGCAGATGGCCGCTCACACCGAGCCTGGTTCTGCTGGAGGTTTCTTCCTGTTAAAAAGGAGTTTTTCCTCTCCGCTGTTGCTACAAGCATGCTTGGTGCAACGGATTAACTTTGAGTCAATGAGTCGATGCAATCAGCTGGTGTTCCTTTGAACACTTTGAACCAATCAGACGTTATGATCTGGTTGAATTGTCTCTGTAAAGTGCCTTGACGTGTGCTGTGAATTTGCGCTATATAAATAAACTTAGTTGAATTTAATTCAATTAAACTACTATCCATGTAAATATTGACTAATCTGTGAGTGCAGATTGAATACTATGAGAGATATGTGAAGATATCACAACCATGAGTGCACACTTCCTCTCTGCAACTCTGGTGTGGACCAGTCTCTGTGCGCTTCTTTCCACCTTTGTCACTCTGAAGGTGTCACCCACCGGATAAAGCAAGTTGTCTGTGATTG
>NW_015151290.1:19950-26915 GCF_000732505.1 Cyprinodon variegatus | reverse complement strand
ACATGCAAAGAGAAGGAATAAACACTAATGTGTGCCATATATTTGGGCCCAAGGGTGCTCTATTTACGCATGTAACATGTTAAACATGTGCATAAAAGCAAGAGAGATAAAGGCAAGAAGGGAGCATTGCCTTAGAGAGGAGCCACGTGTGCATTTTGCACACAAACACACAAGACTGTTGTGACTATAGCATGACTCAGCTGATTTATATAGGTTCAGTGCAGAGCTAAAACAGGAGTTCTTAGGAGCAGGGCTGTTCTTCTGCAGTGTGTTTTCTGTGATCTTGTGTGCATGTATGTGGATACAGATGTATGTAAAACCTTTCAGAAGTATTTACATCCTTTAAGCTGTATTACATTTTGTCATGTTGCAAACATAAACTTCGGAATATTTAATTGAAAACTTTAAACTATAGATAATATGGGGCACGATTATGAAGTTAAAAAGAACAAATAGAGAATCGAAAAACTATAGCATGCATAAGTTTAGCCCAAAGAGACTCATTGCTTGGTACATTCTCGAGAACTCTGGCTTTAAGATCAATGCCCTGCTGGAAGGTGAACCTCCACTGCAGAACAAAAACATCCCCACAGCATGCTGCTGCCCTCACCATGCTTTATTTTGGGATGCGATGTTTAGGAGAAGAGTTTCAAAACATTTCAGCCTGTGATCCCAAAATAACTATGCAACAGACTGGTGACCACTTAAAAATACATATGACTACTTTACGCAATAATCGTTTATACATATGAACAGAAGTAATGGTATTCATTTTTAAATAGATTTCTTTTATAATGAGATTAAATTTTTTAACTCATAATATTACATTTTTAAGTTCAACATTTAATTATTTAATTGTGCACTTTGCAATTTAATGGTATGTTTATTATCTGAATCATGTATTAGATAAATAAATCTATTTTATGGCACGTTTATTTATTTTATAGGACCTTGATATTTAGTATTTTTTCTCCTACAACTCATGACCCCGCCCACTTTGGGAGCCCCTGGTTTAGGGTGATGTACAGTGTTGGTTTTCCACCTCAACTAAGTTTAAATCTCTAGGTGCTGTTTTTTTACACATGAATAACTTGTGCATTTTTTTGAGCTTTTTAAGTGACCTAGTTGTACTAGATTTTATGTAGAAGCATCGGGGCAAATAGGGCGGATCTTATTAGAAGATCTGTTTAAATCACTGTGCTTACTTTCCTCAGGGTCCACAACTAGATTTGAACGACTCGCTGTGTGATCAAAAACTCAGGAAAGAAGTGTTTGTCTTTTTTTTCATGGTGTTTTAAAATTCACAGATAAAAACTATAACCTTACTCTCTACTGTGCCACTATAGCACTCGTTTACCCTCACCTGTGTGCAGGTATCCGCCTTTCTCCAGCCACCAGAATGACATCACATAGCTGCCTGCTCCTCAGGTAGCCCTCCATCTTGTGGAAAGTGACATCAGCATGAGACATAGCAGTAAATAAGGACTCCTCTGGACAGGCGCATGGCTCCATGGACACGCATGAGGACAGGGTTGCGCTGCTGTTAGATGTCCTGCGGGAACACACGCAGGCACAGAGAAATTACTGAGTGTAAAACAAGCCCAGAAAGCTACATATAAAATGAACTAGATTTGCCTCTTGCCGATTTTGTTTTGTTCGCAACACAAACAGCAGCTGGTCTGGGGTTTCGATATCAACACATTTCCCTTTGCATCATTTCCTCACATGTAGTCACATTTCTACAGGCTTACCATATGTTACCAGGAGTATACAAAAGCCCTTTAATGGCTCAATTACCAGGAGTAAATGGACAGATAAATTCAACCCACTTTAAAAGAGAACTTGGCAATTAAATCACTGCAGGAGCTGAGTCTGATTCATTCTGCCGGTTTCCTTCTGTCTATTACCATAAAAAGGTTTTTCCACCTCAAGACCTTATTTTCCATTTCTTAGGTTTTATTTTCAAATCAGAAGCTGACAAGGCCTGGGTGGTAGTTTAATTACACAGAACTATGTCAAATATGTGGAAAAACAGCCTTTTTGTGGCTTTTCAAGAGAAGTGGGGGGTGAAAGCTGTACTTTGGATCAGAAAACAACAGCTAAAGAGGCAGGATTGGCCCGTAAGCATATATAAAAAAAACTAAACATTTCAAGGACAAAACCATTTCAATAATTCAGTTGTGACAGTAATGACCCTCTTTTACATATTTGCAGTGTCTTTATGTTAGTCTGACTACAGCTCTGGGTGCTGGAAATCACATGGGGTAGAATAAAATGACGGATCAGGAGAAGCGCATAGAACTGGAAAGACCAAAGACATCTAGTCATTATCAGATTCTTCAATCATATAGAATGATCCTATAATGTATTGATTGGCAAATTTAAACATTTGCAACTTGATTAAATAAAAGCCTTATTTTTTCCTGGAAGATAAATATTCCAAATTTAATATATTAATAGAAATGTAGTTATTCTTCATAAGGAATAAAAGTTGCCTATGATTTATTACCTACACTGATCATGAGGAGTAATGCTCTGACACATTCCTAAATTAGCAGCAGTCTCTGCTGCTGCTTTCAGCTCCATATAACAGATGTCCCATCTTTCTGTTTTAGATTTATCTTTTTATTTTGTTTTGTTTTTTTCTTTCAGGCAAGCAGACAGCAACCCCCCCCTGTTGGCTACCCACTCAACACAAAACACTGCAGCTTGACAGTGAAACCAGAGCTCCGTGTCGCTGAGATTCAAGAAACCGCTTTGGAACCGGTTCTTTCCATGTTTACACAAGTTCAAGGACTTTCCAAATGGTACGCTGGCAGTGCAGCAATGATGAATTGGCCGCTATACATTAGAGAAATTTATAAAATCAGTCTCATAAGAAGAAAAGCTGTTCTGGATGTTCAGCATCCACTGGGCCATCTAACAGATAGCGACACAGAGGATTCCACTGCCACAGTGTGGGGGGGTGTCTTTTATTTTGTTACACTTAACTTATAGAACAGCTGTCCTGAAGACCAGGTAGCAATGAGTTCAGATATTTTCTTTTAAAACAAACTAAAAACAAAATCCTTTAATTATTTAAATCAAGTTTATAGCAAGTTAGTTATCAGTTAGTGTTGTTATTTTCTGCAAGTTTAATCAACTTTTACACAATACATTTAAAATGTCCCTTTTTATTATTAAAGGTGATAATGAAGAACTGCGATATAGTTTAAAAATAATGTTCAAAATTCGTTATTATATGCACTAACTATTATATGGTCTAACTAGTGTTTTTATTATATCAATTCATCAATTTTAATCTGATTCTTTAAGTAACTTAAAAATAATTCTCCACTGTTTAGGTGCTAATCTAAATGATTACTTATCAATTATACCTCATCTGTATGACTGAGTTCCTTTTGCTTTTTATTCCTCGTTTGCTCTGATGATCCATATTCACCTTTTTTATGCGTCTTTGATCATCGAATTTTGTGTGTATTTATTATCTACATATATGCCTTTCAGTTTGTAACCTCTGTGAAGCAACTTGTGTTATACCTTAGTCTCTGTAAATGGTTTTATAAACAAAGCTTGACTGAGTCACGTATGCACACACTCATACCCTAAGGGTGGAGAGAGAGAGACCAGCTACGTATGCATTTAGACTGGAGGAGGAAGGGAGACAATCCGGTGAAAAACTCATGAATGCCTTAGAACATGGAAGCTACACATAGAAACAACCCAGGCTGAGATTAAAACCGACAACCTTCTACAGTTGATCTGATAATACAATTTCAAACTTGATATCGATAGCAAGGAAAATATTCATATTTATTTGATAGAATGGGAATAAAAAATGCCATATAATTAAAAACATCAAAACATTTTTTTAAACATGAAAAACCCACTCTTTTCTGCCTCAACATAGAACGTGAGATTCCTGATCGGGACGTGGTCATGAGAGGCTAATCAACCCTTGTGTAGGTACTACGCTATGCAGGATGCCTGATGAAGCTGAAACGACCTGAAAAAAATTCTTTCATGCATGAAAAATCATCCAAAAAAGGCTAAATAAATTAATTAATAAATTAATCTTATGGTATATTCCCACCCTTATGGCTACCACAATCAGAAATGGAGTTGTACATACTGTGCTTCACCATTTATTAAAATGCATGTATAAATGACACCTGTAAGGAGACATGCTTACAATGTATTTAAACTCAGGCTTTCAGTAGTGCAGTAGAAAGTTGGAACAGAGCAGCTGTGAGAGAATTCAACATTTATTTGGAATTGAGGTAATTTTTTAACGTGCAAAAAAACTAGAAATCTATAATTAACAAAAGCAAAAATATGCAAATAACACTCATTTATAATAGAATACAATAGAACAGAAAATCCCTTTATTGTCCCACAATGGGGAAATTCTGCTGTAAAAAGATAAATCTTTCTGCCACGCTTTATGCCGAGTGGGGTCGCGGAGGTGCTGGTGCCTATCTCCAGCCATCAACGAGTGAGAGGCGGGGTACATCCTGGACAGGTCGCCAGTCCATCGCAGAGCAACACAGAGACAAACAGGACAGACAACCATTCATGTACACACTCACACCTAAGGAGAATCTAGAGAAGCCATTTAACCTAAGGAGTACCCAGAGAGAATCCACGCATGCTCAGGGAGAACATGGAAACTCTATACAGAAAGACCCCGGGCCGGGAATGAAACAAATGAAATGGTCACAAAACTGTGGACCCTAGAAAAATGTATAAGAATAACATAATAGTGAAGAGTCTTTCTGGATGGAGCTGCATGTTCTCCCTGAGCGTGGGTTCTCTCCGGGTAATCCGGCTTCCTCCCACAGTCCAAAAACATGAATGTTAGGTTAATTGGCTTCTCTAAAAATTCTCCCTAGGTGTGGGTGTGTGCGTGAATGGTTGTTTGTTATTTAACTATGATAGTAACTGTGCAAAATCAGCATGAATGTAACAACTTATTGAGGTTGTTGGGAACAGTGGTGGTTATAGAGTCTTACAGCTGTTGGGAGGAAGGATCTGTGATAACGTTCCCTGGTGCATTTAGGGTGCAGCAGTTCTGCAACAGCTTCATTCAGGGGGGTGATATTATCCAACAGACATATTAATTCAGTTAGGATCCTTTTGTTTCCCACCTCCTGCACGGATTCCAGAGGGCATCCAATCACAGAGCTAGCTGGTACTCCACGTTTGTGGTGACCGACCAACTTTAATAATATTACTGCCACCTACAGGGCTGGAGTGAGAAAGTCCACATCTCACAATTAAATAAAATAGTATCCAAGTTTATTGCCTTCGCGATTTGAAAATTGGGACATCGATGTGGTTAATGTTGATAAGACAATGTCAGATCAGTGAACCATTTTTAAAATTATAACATGTTACCCTGTGGATTGTTAAAACATATTTTACACCACCATTAACAAACAAAAAAGGGTGTGCATACGGAGAGCCTAGAGGATATTTATTGCTTGTGTAGTCTGATGTGTGTTTTGTGTGAGTCCCATTTTACTCTGGCTCTGTCTGCTCTGTGTCCTGTCTCCACTTCTCCAGTTAATCTCATCATTCGCTCACTTCATTCCACCTCGTATCATCATCCATCCATTCCTCCATCCATTTCCCCTCTTCCCACATCTTCAACCAACCCTTTGAGGAGGCATTCTGGCTCGCTTCCCTGCCCTCAAGTGTGCAGAGCTGTGTGTGCACGTGTTTTTAAAAAGTGTGTATGTAGATGAATGGTGTGGCTAAATACTGCCAGAGGGGACAGCTTTGAAGTGGGGGAACGCTGCCTTCCAGTCCCCTTAGCCGAGTCTGGCAGCCACTTAACAGGGACATAGAGAGACGGAGTGGGAAAAGGAGAAACAAGAGAGAGTCTCACCACAGAGCTGGATTTGTTTTAAACCCCCTGCACAAGTCGAGGGCATTCATCCAAACGTCGTATAGTCTCCAAACACACAAATGCACGTCCAGCCACCTTACAGCATGAAAAAAAAGATAAACTCTGGACAGAAGGTGGGAGATGGTAAGTCAATGAGGCACACTAATGATAAATGTGGGGTGTGAAACTAGAGGAAAACAACAGGATACGATGAGATTCTGCCACCCTGGTTCATGGACCATTAAATTATACACAGATGATCTCTGTGGAGGCGATAAGCTGCATTCAGAGCAGTATGAATATATGCATAAAAAACAAAAACAAATACACCACTCACTGTATACACATGTATGAACCAAAGACTAACGGCTGCGTTGGTATGGCAACCATAAAACGTGCAGGGATGCAGCTGGATGCCTGTGGATGTAACATGAATGCATCAGATCAAACTCTGTTACACCTGTGTTGTCTGTTTTGAAGTATTTTTTTTTTCTTCCAAGCTTTGCTTGACACAGATAATATACCCTTCACGTAAAAAAATGCAGTTCTCTTAACTGACAGAATTATAGATTAACAGTGACAACAAAGAGGCTTAAAATAAAAAAGCCTCAGATATTTGAGTTTCAGAAAGTACATCAGTTTGGTCATCTGAAAGCTCTTTCAAAAGCTGTGTGTAGGTAGCTATAGGGGGGATTGTGAGTGCATGGTGCCCTGTGAATCATTTCAATTATCTGATGATGATCAGATCAGGCCACTGATAGGAGGCTTGTGAACACAGAGATCTTTTACAGACTAATAGACCAGCAATACCGCCTTTCTCTCTACCTTCACTTCTAAAACATACCATAGTTGCATGTAAAAAGATAAGAGCTACTATTTTTCCCAAGTCCATGCCACAAATTAATTAAATGTCCCTGAACACCAATACAGCCAAATCTTCGCACTGGTGTAATGTAGAATTATAACAATAGATTTGCACTCATCAGGCTACTGCAGTTTTCTTCAAGGTCTGACCTGCAGGTTTTAATGTTTGCAACACATAAAAGGAAAATGTGTCTTGTGTTCTTCATGGAGG
>NW_015151290.1:0-19712 GCF_000732505.1 Cyprinodon variegatus | reverse complement strand
GTCTAAGTCTAAGTCAAAGATTCACAACACATGTCATTTCAAGGGATTTTACAGAGACAATTCAATCAGATCGTAAAGTGATCTGATAGAATTAACGAAATTAATGGAAAAAAGCACCTTCTATTATTAATGTTTTTCCAGTAATACATTTCTGTTTTATTTTTTGCAGAACCTATGTATAGGTTTTGTTGGGGGTGGATAGGAAGAGTGGGGGGCCCGCCCAAGACTTCATTTATATCATCTCCGCACCTGGTCATGGAATCAGTACATACACAATTAGATTTTTATCAAACAAATGTAAATAATTTAGCCCCCCATCAGTTAAAAGTTTTTTATGCATGTTTTTTTTTTTTTTTTATCGCACCAAATATTGGTAAATTATATCCTAAACGAAGCCTGTGACATTAACTTTTTTTTTAATTTAAAAGTAAAGCCAACCTTCTCCTCTCCATCCTACCTGCAGGAGCTGGAGTCAGTTTCCGGATGGTTGCTCTCCTCTGTCCCCGCCGCTCCCGCCGCCACCTCCTCCATCCCGGCAGGAGCGGACGGATCAACTACCACCTGGGGCACCGGGGCCTCACCAGGGGGCTCCATATTTGTCACCGGACGCGCACGGCGACGAGGCGGCGGAGAAATCCAGGAGAGCGCCGCGGCGGAGCTCCTGCACTCAGGCTGGCTGAGGGATCGGGTACAGGAGTTCCCCGTGGCTCCAGCTGTCGCTCCAGCCGGACCTCCCCGACTCCCCACAGGATCACCAAACTTTCTGCCGGTACCGTTACACAGGTTAGACCCGGCGCTGCCGCTTGCCACTAGTCCGCTGTGACAGCCGGAGCTCTGGTTAGCACGGGCTGAATTTAAGTTGCTGCAGCCGCTAACAGAGGGACCGTCCGCCGGACTGCCTGCCGTTCTCCTCGCGCTGAAGTAGTCTCCGAGTGGCGGAGAGTGAGGCGGAGGAACCGCGGGGTGACCGAACCACCTCCATCGGATCCGGAGGATCTGTTTCACATCGAACTCCTTCCGCGAGGAAGAGCCCGAGCCACTGTTCGACATTCCAGGGCTCGGCTCGAGGAAATGGCGGGGACGATCCCGTGTAAAAGCAGCACGCTGCACACTTCACGCGCGTCTCTCTTGGCAACAGCACGCCCGTTAACCGCGACTGGAGGGCGCGAGCTGAGAGTCGAGCTTAAAGAGCAGACAGGATGGAGGAGGAGGAGGAGAGAGAGCGAAGGAGCTGTGCTCCCTCTGTGTTTTTATTTAGGAATTCCACATTACCGAAGTTTTCAGCTCTTTCAGAACTATTTTAATAAATAATGACCTAACGTCATCTTCAAATTATATCTGATTTCTATTAATGGATGGGTTTAAAATATATGGAACCGACAAAAAGTAGAGACTGGAAGGTAGATGATGGATGGATAAAACTATAGGACGAGAGAATAAAGTTTAGGGTCTACTAACGTAAAAGAGCCATGTTACAAAATTATAGCGAAATATTAAGATTGCCTGCTGATATCCGTTCATAATATGCCCTCCTCTCATTCTCAACCGCATTTAAAGGCTCCTCTGTCCTCTCAGTCAATGTTGGCACTTACCGCCTGTGACACCCAGCTGAAAAATACCATTGCATGTAAAGCTTGGGCATTCTGCTCAATTTAATTCAACCCCAATTTTATTTTAGACCGTAAAAAAAGAAAAGGCCCATATAAACCAGTAGCCTAACTTTTCTTGGAGAGATATAAAACAAGTTTTTCATGCCCACATTCCTCACACTAATGGTTTATACAGTTAAACAAAGAAAAGTCAACTGCAGTAAACTATATTGCAATACAATAAACTAAATCCCCCTCAAAATGGCCTCCTTTAAAGTATAGTTATGTTTATATTACTTTAACTATTTATTTTATTGTGCAACAGAATCAAACAATGTCATCAATATTTTTTTAAAATAATTCTTAAATTGGTCATTAACTTCACTTTTACAATGCCCAACCAATGCAATTACACTGACCTAACTCAAGTCTTTCAGCCAAAAGCTGTATTTAATTAGAACTGCAGTCCCACAGAGATTGTTTTTGCAGGTAGAAATACTTACCAGAAATGTCTTAGTTCTTTCCAGAGCCTTCCTGCCTCTTGGAAGTCTTCCTTAATGGTTTATATCTTGCATTTTAATAAATCAAGAAAAATAATCCAGTTTTACTAACATGCTTACCAGGCAATGGTAAATGTCTAAACTGTTGCATTATAAGTTTTCGTGTAGTACTCTCCTTATCCATTTATTTGCACAAACACATTGTTGACTATTGATGTATATTATTGGATAGGACATCTCTTACAGGCACCATTGCTGTGTATTTAATAATGTAAAAAAACAGGCTGTTCTTATGGGGAATTGGGATGGAACTGTCAAAAAAAAAAAAAACACTAGAGAACCTTAATTTCTTGTCTTTTTTTATAGATTATGGCTAAAGAAACTGCTATAGGTTAATATTTGTTCATAATTGAGCAGATAAGACAGAAACACTAGTGGCAGAAAGTAAAAGTAGTAGCATAGTCTATCCAGAAAAACTAGCAAAAACAAGTATTTGTTTAATGATAAATGTCAGAAATATATGATATGTGAACCCTTCTTAAAGTCAAGTAACAAATCACTATTAATATGAAATCCCTGTGCCATATCAGTTTATTTTTACCTTTATGTAAAAAGGGAAAATTATTAGTTTTAGTAATTTTAACACTATATATATATTGTTGTTGTTTTTTTTATTTTGGGGAAAATACATTTGATGTCAAGAAGCCTATTTTCTTTATATCTTTAAGTCAAACTATCAAAGTAACATGTCATTTTATTCATATAAGTGCTTTGGCCATTGGGGGGGCAGCACTTTTGATGCTGCTTCTGCTGCAGCCCTGGACTAAAGTATGTATGGAGAAGGGCTAGCTGCTGGAATTCTTACAAAAATATGCCCTGACAGATTATTACATTAGGGGTTGCACCTTTAGACAACTTGGTTATTCCAATTTCATTTTTATTTTGATTAGCTTGTTGTTTAAATATTTGTTCTACATGAGATATTACAGGTATAAAAGGTCCTGAAATAAATTATCTGGGTTTTATTTTTTATATAAAAAAAATCTGCATGCATGAATAGTTTGTGGGATTTTATTTCTCAGCAAGATTTTTTTTTAAGGCTATAGCAATTATTCAGTCAAGAATTACAGTCAATTTAAAGAGCTGAAGGATGCATCCTCCTTCATTTGCACCCTGGCAGTCAGTGTCCTCCTCTCAGTCCTCTACTCTTTAAAAAGTTTTGTTCATCCTCTTAGCTCTGAGCAATCAGTAAAAAAAAAAGCTGAAATACACTATCTACCAGATACTGCAATCAGAGCACAACCAGGCTTTCATGTCACCCGAGTGTCCTTCAAGATAAAATTTCACTTGAGTTCCAGCCACCCTCTAACATGTGCTCTGAAAGCTTTTACATCATCTCAATCCCTTTCGTCTCTTAAACCATTACTCTTCACCCTCCATTACTGCTCTTCCACACCATTTCTTCCCCCTTCCTTGCCTTCATCTGAGAGCATATGCAATGGGAAATAAAATGATGAGAGGCTGGTGTTTGATGTAGGATTTAGTACTTCCATACACCTGAGGACATCCACACCAGAACGCCTTCCAGTCTGCAGCAACCTCTGAACGAGGAGAGGACGACTGCAGGCCAGAAGCCAAAGGACAGCCTGTTCTGGATGCAGTCCCACAGACCGGGTGGCAGAAATGTTTCAGGAGCCTCACTCTAGCAAAAATCAATAAGTCAAACAGCCGAGGTCAGATTGTGAATTACACAGATGGGAGCCGTGTTACTCATAAATTGCCCTTGCAGACTCAGGTTTGGCAGCCTGAAAGGAGCAGTTGAATAGGGTCAACTCAACCTGCTGCCTTTGTTTGTCAGACTCTGAGTTACAGAGCGTTGCTTGATTTTAGCAGTATTCCTGTTATTCCAACCACCCTGCTATTTTAAGAGATCAGTACTACACACTCAGTATGCAAACAAGAGAATCCACATTGACAAGTTCACCACCCAGAGGAAGCAAGGAAACAACTGAGGATTCTGGCACATTTTACTCTGACAACTTAAGATGTTGAATGCCTTTGATTTTTTTTAGAAACTCCAAACTGAAAAAATGGAAAAATGCTAAAACATATTTATACCCCCTGAAGCTTATTGGGTCTTAGTCTAACAATAGCGCAGGTAAAATGGTTTGTTAACATTTAATCTCCAACTACCCTTACTTCACACAATTAATAAACCATTTCATACACATCTATGTGTTATTTATTTCTCCTGGTTGTTACTTGGGTGTATATTTGATGATCCCCAAATTGTCATATTATTTATTTGAAAGTGTATTACTTTCTAAAGATACTATTTTTTTTAATGGATAGGTAACTTTTTTTTAACCAATCAGCATAAAAAATGAGTTTAATAGCATTGTGTTATCAATGAGGCTGATATTTAATGTAAGAGATTGATTCAAATCTGATTAAATTGTTTTAATTTTACATCAGGGCATATAAATGGAACCTTTATTATTGTAAAGTGTGGATAGACTGAAATTCCTTCGAGCTAGGGCCACATAGATGTAGTAAATTAAATTATTTTCATAAGATTACAGCTTTGATCTCCACCTGGGCTGTTCGGCTCTGAAGCACAGCAGTGTGTGACCGCTTATTGAGCCAAAATAACTTAAAAAGGTTATTGGAGTGGTATTTTTTTGCAGTAGACTATGAATCAATAATGGAAAACTACTTTAAATCATTTATTGTCAGAGTGGGTGTGAAAGGTTTGCACGCTGAGTACAAATGGTCGCAAGGTTGGTAAAAAATGTTGGATGACACACAGCTTAGTACATACAATGCTGGCTGAATAACAGTTAATTTATTTACGTATACTTTTTTGTTTGTTATGTGTAGAGAGGAGAATAAACCCCCATCTAGCTTCTTAATAGAAAACCATCTAAAAGCCCCCATGTCCTCATGATAAAGCTGTGACCTAATATGCAGGGAGGTAAGACGCTTTTGGGTTTAGTGAAGCGGTATCAGCGCTCAGCCTTAAGCAGTCATTATTGCAGAGTATTTTCCATGCAATTATGTAAAATACACTTTCACGGAAATAAACAGGCTACAAATGCAGCAAGCAAATGTTATTAAATGAGTTGAGCAGAGATTTGATACATCCTCATATCTGTTCACAGCTATCAATCATTTGCTGCCATGTAGCAGCTGCTGTTCTTGCTGCAAATAATCTTTCTGCAAGTCCCCGTGGTGATTTCATTCCACTCCTCTTGTGTGAAGATTGGCAAAGAGGTCTTTGATGTTGCCGAGCTTCCTCGGCATCACTTTGGTCTTTTTTAGCTCCCTTGGATTCTCAAAGGATTCCTCTATGCTCTTCGGCTGGATGCTTTTCATTGCTGTTCTTGAAGAACTAAATTATTAATTTGTTTACTTGTCATGCACATTGATTTTAATGACTTTATTCTTGTCTTGAGTATAAATTTTGCATTGGCCTCCATCCATTCTCATTCCCCAAGATGGGTTCTGGGAAATGAAAATGGATTCCACATTTCATTTATGTGCTCCTGATTGTAAAAGCCCCCGTATTAAAGAGTTATCTTGAAAACTCGTTACAAGGCACTCCAAATTAACCAAAGCATTCCTGCAGCACTTGTTACAAAAAAATGCCTTTCTACTGTGGGGAGTTTGGGAACATGCCCCTGGTGAGGAATAAAGCCCCGGGATATTTTCCTTGAGCCAACTTCTGTTGGAAGTAATCACTGGTCACTTGACAGACGCCCTGTTAGAGCTGCTTGTTTTATTGGTCTCCTGTCTGAGGTGGTACAAGTCAATCACTCAACACCCTTTGGTGCACCTTTATGGTGCTACACAGGCAAAAAATAATGCTATAAGTTATCCTGTTAACCAACTCTTGTATTTACTGCTCATTCATGTGCAGTAAACCCATTTGTACAACATGGGATGCACCAACACATAGAGTGCCTTACAAAACTATTCATGTCACATGAACTAGTTCACATGCTGTGACAGAAAAACACAGAGAGGAAAGTAAAGTGTACTTAAAGGAGCTGCAAGGATTACCAGCTCAGGTGGAAGATAAGACAACATTTAAAGATATATCCCGATAATCGTTTGTGCTAAGAAGGTTGGTGATGAAAGGGGAAATCCAGTATAAAGCTCAGCTGAATTCATTTTTGGCGTAACTGCAAACATTTATTAGACTTTGGTCAGATAAGAACAATTTTTTTTTTTTTTGCCCAGATGCAAAATATTGTAAATGGCCTGTACTTCTATAGCGCTTTTACAAGTCAGGAGACTTGACCAAATCGCTTTACACGACAGTGGCGTTGGATGTAGGAGTTTGCCCTGAAATCGAAGGATTGACGGTTCAAGCCCTGACTCCGACTTTCAGTGTCATTGTGTCCATGGGCAAGACACTTCACCTGCATTGTCTACTGATGGTGGTCAGAGGGCCCGGTGGCGCCAGTGTACAGCAGCCCCGCTTCTGTCAGTGAGCCCCAGGGCAGCTGTGGCTACAATGTAGCTTGCCACCATCAGTGTGAGTGTGTGCGTGAATGGGTGAATGAATGTAGTGTAAAGCGCTTTTGGCAAGTCTCCTGACTTGAATAAGGGCACTATATAAGTACATGCCATTTACCATTTTACATTCAGTCATTTTCCCATTCACACACACACACACACACACACACACTTACACACTGATGGTGGCAAGCTACATTGTAGCCACAGTTGCCCTGGGGCTCACTGACAGAAGTGAGGCTGCCATACACTGGCGCCACCGGGCCCTCTGACCACCATCAGTAGACAATGCTGGTGAAGTGTCTTGCCGAAGGACACAACGATACTGAAAGTCGGAGCTGGGGCTTGAACCGCCAATACTTCGATTTCAGGGCAAATTTCAGGGCAAATCCCCTACATCGAACGCCACTGTCGCTCTTGTGATGTGGAGAACTACCTTTGCACATCACCCTGAACACATCCCCCATAAAGTGAAACATGGTGTTAACAGCATCATGCTGTGGGGGTGATTTACTTTAGTGTGGGCAGAGTCATAAATAATGATGAGAAGACAAATGGAGCTAAATTGCAGTGCAATTATGAAAATAATACAAAAACTAGAGCAGGGGTCACCAACGCATCCCCTCAGGCACCAAGGGGCCCTCAAGAACCACATGGGTTGCCTTCAGTGTCTTCTGAAAGCAGAATCCCTCACCAGTGGTTTAAGTTTTACATTTTATTTCTGTTGCTTTCTTTTTTTAATCATGCTTCTGTTTTTAAAGATTTCAAACTGACAATAAAGCAAAATTGAAAATTAAGATATGTTCATTATGCCTGAATCCTGCCATTCATAGGTCTTTATTGGTATACATTCCTATGACTCAGTACCCATGAAGTAGCTCCAATTCTTAAAAAGGTTGGTGACCCCTAAACTAGAGCCCGGGGTATAGGTTAGCATTCCATCAACACTAAACATACAGCAACAGATACAAAAGAAGGGTTCTAAACAAATTATATTTGCAAAAAAGTCCAAATATGAATTCATATATATGTTGCAAGAACTTTACAATTCTAGTAATCTCCTTCCAGTCTGACTGGGCATAGATTTCAGCAGTAATTACAGTAAAGATTACTTCAATTGCTCTCAAAAGCCTACAATGCAGCGATAGAGTTTATTCCTTCTCGCTATCTTAATCATCAGTGCCATGCAGGTAACCAATACATCTCACCTGGTCAGCCAGGCCAACAATGCCCCTAGTGACTCCCCCTTTCAGAGGCATAGGCCAGTATCTGGTATTGCAGGCCAACAAAGACCTCCACGACTCCCCATTACTAAGGGGTGGACCTGTTCTTCCAGTTCAATTAGCATGTTTTCTAAGCCAAACAAGGCTTTTTTGGGCTTTTCAATAAAGCTTGGAACTCAACACTAATTCTGACATTTTGAATTGAAAATGCTTCCTGGATGGGGAGCGAAAAATCTTCAAACTTGGAATAAAAAGTCCAGTGTTTTTTTGTTGTTGTTTTTTTTTTACATTTTTGGAATACTCTTTTTAGATTTGTGAAACTTTTAAAACTATTTATAATTGTTCTTCTTTCACAATAAGATACCTGTGTTTATTAATCACATAGAAAAGGAGAAAGAAAATGGAAACAAGTTCCAGCGTATGAATACTTTTGTAAGACTTTGTGTTCAGTCCTATTCATGCCCTCTATAAACATTCGCCTACGCACTCTGAAAGCCAGATAATCACAGACTGCACCAAATAAAAACAAGTTGCCCATCACCTGAGAAAAGCCTCCATAAAAGATTTTATGGGGCCAGCAGATGGAACATTCTCTGTGTGGCCCTTTTGTAATGATCATCTCTCGCCACGATTGATTGTTATCCTCCGCTGTCCTTCATCCAGTTTCTCTATTTTTCTTCTCGCTCCTCTTCCTCTCCTTTTTTAATTTCAAAGCTTTCTATTTCTCACCAACCGAGCCCCAATTTCCTGCTCCCCATCTCTACTGTCTTACTGCAACACACAAAGAAAGGGATGTATGTGAGTGAAAGTGTGAGTGATCATTGGAGGGGACACTCATTTTCAGAAGGCTTGACACGAAAAATGAAAATCTTCCAAGATAAATAGATCTCACTAAATGGCTGTTCTGTCAACAGTATGCATGCACGTAACAAATAACAAGAAAACAAACACTTGAAGTCAAGTCACAGCCATTAAGACAGAATAGAACTATGCATCCCTATTTTGTTTGTGTAACCATTGTGCAGTTCATCCTTGACACCCTAAGCAGGCTCAGACAGGCCAAGCAAATAATTACTTCTCAGCAAAGAGCCACGCCACACAACATTGGTCCCCACATAACACATGAAAGAGCCACAGATAAAACCCTCATAAGTAAGCAGGATTACAGTTAAAACTAACGAGGATTATCCAAATTATGTCTATTTGATACATCTCAAAGCACTGATTTGTATTTTGTAGAATCGCCCTTTTTAAACAGTTTTTCATTGCTCAAATATTCTCTAATCTTGTCACAGTAGTCCAATTCCTCCAGATAAAACTGGGTTAACCAAATCAGGCTTGTAGGCTACTTTGCGCGCAAGTGGGTTTTTTTTCGGCTCTTACCATAAATCTTGAGGTCTTATTTTTGTGATGGTCACTTTAAATCATTGACTTAGTCTTTCCTAGGTTGCTGACTGATATCTTGAGGTGTTTCCTCCATATTTTCATAAAATGTTGTTAGCTCCTGATGTCTTTTAACTTGGATAAGTGCACCAATCCCTCCTGTATCAAAAAAAAATCCATTATGTGGCCAGCCCTGTTCTTCACAGTTGGGATGGTGTTTTTAGACTTCCCTGCAAATGCAATGATACAACAATCACCACTATTCAACGTGAATACTTAAACTACCAGGTTCACAAAGTGTGTTTATGAAGTCTATTGCCATTTTTGTGGGTAAATACACGTATTTGACACAGAAATATGAATCTTTGAAACACAGAACCTGTCAGGTACTTCAACACTATAATTGACAGATTTGTGCATGGTTTTCAAACATTATTATAATTATTTGTATAAACAAATGTGGTGAACATAGGCATCTACAGAAATTGTACCCAAGGACTTCTGAAGGTCTAAGATTACGACTTGGTATTTAAACTTGTGAATCTAGAAAAAGCAGAAAAAATATAACTATGGCAATCTTACCTGTCATAAAACAGGAAAATGTCAATCTGATTAAAAAGCCATTATAAAAAAAAAGTTGCATGGAGTGTGTTAAGTATCTGGTTTCCCCTGTATGTTCTAATTTACAAGGTCACAGCTACAAATTTTTCATCAAAAAGGGTGACTTTTTAAAATAATACATTCACAGAACATCTAGGGTTGTGGATAGTAAAAGTTTTAATATTACAGAAAAATGTGGAATATAAATAACTTTTATAAATGTTGTTGGGGCCAAATATATTAAAATCTATTCCCAGTAGATCCCAACTGACTCTCGACCAAAGAATAGTGGACTGAAGTCATGTGAAATGGAGCTGAAATATTGCCAGATCTTAGTAGAGCTGAAAATGACCTCTTCTCTGTTGTAGGCCTACATTTATCAGATTCAAACAAAAGTAAAAAACAAACAAAGGTGAGCATCAGTTAAGCCTTCTGGCTTCTGGAGCTCAGAAGACTTGTGGAAGTTGCTGCTTTCTTTCTGAAAAGCTAAGTTACATGTTGCAAGTCGCCTGTCAACTTGCTTAAAATCGAGATTCAAGGCGCTTTTTAAAAAAAAATTGGAAAGATTGCTTACATCTTTACAACCATAACATTTTTTTTTACCTCTCCATTCCTGGGAAACAGCAGATGTTAATGACATGAAATTATTAAATTCCCCCTGTTTCTCTTAGGCATACCTCCTTACAAATATCAGCGCATTTGCAAATACACTTCATTATAAAAAATGTATGGGATGGCAGAAAAGATGGTCCTCTCAAGCACACAAGCATAACATCTGTGTTTCCCAGGGGAACCTTGAGTCAGATTTAAATACAAGGCAGACCACCTTCAGCTACTAATTTCCCACTTATCCCCCCGTCGCATCAGTCAATAATGAAACCACACAAATCAAAGACAGCCTTCAAAGAGATCTGTGCGCAAGTGTGTATTTGTCTTTATCTGCATTCAGTCAGAGAGGGTTTAGGCTTCAAACAGATTTTGCAGTTTCCCTTTTCCCAAAGAGTAACTTATAGTAAAGAGGTAAAAGAGAGGCGAGATTAGATGGATTCTCCCCTGGATATTCTCCACTTTATCTCTCCTTTTTATAATAAAACACCAAAACAATAGAGCTCAAAACCAGGATTATTCAAGTCCATCTAACCCATTTTAATCCCATCCCATCCATTAGTTTGACCTCTCTATCCTCACTTTATGGGAGTATGTGTTTTATTGACTAATAAAAGGTATTTAATTAGGACAGTTTACAAAGAAATAAACTGTAAGAGAAGATTAAGGGAGCAGAGACATGATAACAGTGAGTTAGGATGAAAAACAGCCAAAATCTCATTAGCAATCATGTCCTGAGTTATGTGATTACAAACACACACACCCAAACTCACACACGCAAGCTACAAGGACTTTGTATTGACTTCCACTGATTTAACTAACTGTATTAATCCCTAACATCAACACTAATCACGAAATATATTTCAAACCTCATCTTAAACCGAGATTTAATTCACACCTTAAACAGAATCATTTCAACCCCCCACCCCCATGCAGAGGACAAAACATCTCGCCTGGTCAGCCCGGCCAACAATTGCCCCTAACAACCCCCCTTTCAGAGGCATAGACCAGTATCGGGTATTGCAGGCTAACAAAGAACCCAAATGACTCCCCATTCCTAAATGACGGACCTGTTCTTCTGTTTCAATCTGCATGTTTTCTAAGACAAAAAAGGTTTTTGAGCTTCTATTTAATGCTTCGGACTCAACTCTAATCCTGACATTTTGAATTGAAAAAGCTTCCTGGATGGGAAGCGAAATTTCTTCAAATTTAAAAACCAAGTCCAGTGGATTGTTTTTTAACTTTTTTTGGAATTCACTCCATTCCACTTAGCTAAGAAAAAAAGTGGTTGACACACATTAGGGCCAAGCTTATGTCCCTGTAAAGTGTATTGGTCTCCAGAGGGTAAATGTTAATATATCAGAAAAGGATTTAAATAGACGACATAAAAGATAACGCACAAACACACACACAGACAATCTTAATCTGATCTTGTATCAGAGCGGAGACCTCCCTCTGCACCCAACCACAGCTTGATACACCTTTACTGCCATGTTTTATTAACATAAATGAAACGCAGAAAAGTCTCAGTGTGCATGCTTTTAAATAGAGGCAACATTCCAAACACACACACACACACACAAACTACTCTATCTTTGTGCTGCCCGAGTGTGAACCAAACTGTCCAATTACATTGATCCAAGCTTTCCTTTCTGTGTGCAATGAAAATAGCTTCTTTCTTTTTGCCTTGAAGCACATCACCTGTGCAGAAAGCCACATTTATACATGTGTGCTGTCAAACACAGACACACAACTATGGATTAGGTCTAGCTCACCAGCTCTGGTTCCCCCTTTAATAGTCTTAGAGGGTGCAAAGGGCTTATAGCAGACCGGAAAAATGAAATGGCCAAATGAGAGCACATGCTTTTATCAATGCATCCTTTTGGCAACTGCAAAGCAAAAGAAGGTGGAGGATGATAACGGTGACAGGGTGATGATGAGGGTGAAACTAGAAGGCCTAATTTAGAAATAAAAATCTCAATGTGTCTGTTATGCGAAGAGTTCATGTTTCCTGAGTCTTATTAGCATCTCGATTGCACTGTTTTGTTTGTGTTGACGTTTATGGATGTTTTAATTAGTGCTTGGTTGCAGTAATTGAGACTTGGAGAAGAAAACATGGATATGAACCATTTTTCAATTGTGCAACACAGGATTTTTATATACTTAGATCCAAGAATATCTAATCAGATCAGCCCAGTGTTTATTTGCTGCCAGTCATTGTTAAGTGAGAATAAAGGTTACTTTTGTGAGATCTTTTCACTAATTGAGGCTGTTTTTTATATTACAAACATTTACGGTTTTATTTCATAACAAACAAAAACTTTACACTAGCTAATTTAGGAGAAAACCTTTGCTATTTACCATACATAACAAATCATGATTGGCTGCTCTCTGTCCTCTTTATTAGACCCGGGAATTGCTTTAGTTTTGATTGATCCATCTGGCGTCACTTTAAACATAAACAAAGGAATTAAAGACCCATTCCCTAACTATGGCTGGATAATAAACTGTATTTGCAGTATAACTGCAAATCTACCAAACACAACTTTCCAATCACTGAGGCACTGAAATGTAGTCACATCATATTTCATGGGAGTAAGACACTGAGTTACTCACTCCAGCCCTTTAAAGGGCAGTAACACACTAAAAGTGGGTTCACTCTCACACAGTGTGTAAGAGAGAGATGTAGCGAGCTAGAAGTAAGCACTTTTCCACACTGCACTTACAGTAAACTCCTGCAACAATGACCTCAGCTCTGGACAAGCAAACTTTCAAGGTCATGAGAAAAAGGAGACCCTGGAGAGAAATATCTCCAAGCTTTTATTGAGTGCAAATGAAAGTCAAAATAAAATCTTATTCACGATTTGTTGCATGAAAAAAAGAGTCTCAATTTTTATTTTTGACAAAATTTTTCGGCTCCTAGCTAAACAATTAAATTGTTTCACTTATTTCTATGCAAAGAGATTCTGCAGAGATGAGCAGAGAAACTTGAATCCTTTAGACTTTTCTTTTAATAATCAGAAATTGCATAGTGAACGAGTGCTTCTGCCTTTTTTTGCAGTACAGTTTCTATATTTCTGGTATTTGGCAATACTGTGTGATTTTGCAATTACAGAAAACTACAAATAAAACCTATCAGTGAAGAGAGTAATAAAAGGATTTCAATTTGACATAGGTACAAACGTAGTCTAAACTGGGCAAATTGTAGTAAGAATTTACTTCTTTTGATTTTTATTTTGTTGCTTTATTGGAAAATCGGCCATCTTTAATAGAGTTTATGTGAGCGACGACATAGGAAGATAACCAAACAGTTTTAAAGAAGGTTAAAATGAATGGCAATGACAATAAACACTCCTGGTCTGTCTTCAGGTATCAAAATAACAATTTTAAGTCAATGTTAAAATGTAGTTGGGCAGAAACACTAAATCCACATGATTTACATGATTTGACTCAACGTAGGTTTTCAACCATACTTGCCTGATACTATATCAATATTAACTGAACCATTAATTAATTTCTGCATGTATGTAATTATTGTTTTCATGCCAAATCAACATTTGACAATAAAATACTTAACTTCTCTATAGCTATTGTGACATGTCTTAAAGTTTAGTTTTCACTAATGAGTCCCTGCTGATAGGGCCTCAGGTTTCTTCGTTTAGTACTGGTATTGAACACACAATGTTGTTTGCTGCAGACGATGGGTTTATGTTGTTCAAACTTATTTTACATGACCATATTTTCAAAAATCAAGCTTAAATATAAAAACATGGCACTAACATTTAGATTTTATTAAGGAAAACAGGCATAGGTCAATACAGCCAGAAACATGTGCCTGAGCAACAGCTTTGGAGGATATGGCAATAAATATAGTGTGCGATAACAGGTCGACAACATACTGTATCCTTAACATTTTAATCGTTACAATCGACCACAGAACATTTATTCAATAGTGCAACTCTGCCTAAATGCATTCATCTTCTCCCGCGTATCCCATCAGGGTCGCGATGGGGTCGGTGCCTATCTCTGGCAGCCTATGGGCAAGAGGCGGGGTACACCCTGGACAGGTCACCAGTCTGTTGCAGGGCAACACAGACTCACACACTCACTCCTATGGACAATTCAGTGATGCCATTTAACCTAACAGTTATGTTTTTGGACTGTAGGACGAAGCCGGAGCACCAGGAGAGAACCAGTGCATACAAGGGGAGAACATGCAAACCTCATGGAGAAACACCCTGGAATAAAACCTGGAATAAAACCCGGAACATTCCTGCAGTTCTACAAACTGCACCACTGTGCAGCCCTCTGCTAGGATTCTTCATGACAAATACAAGAAAATCAGGATTGTCAGTAAGGAAGGCCTCAGCCTGGACCTTGCATCGATTTCTGCTGGCTTACTGTAACACCCTTGATGAATAGCAAGCATTGCTATCTGGGAGTGATTGAAGCTGAACAGAATGAGGAAGCTGTTTATGACACAACGATGTGTGTAATTAAAAGTGAGTGGCGTTTAATGCTTATTGGAGTTGTGTAAACTAGTAGAAATTATTTTTTTAATATTTTAAAAAATAAAAATAAAAAACAGCAGTCCCTTTAAAATAAACTTCAAAATAAATGAACAGATTTTTTCCTGAAAATCTGTGTATTTCACTTGCATGAGGGATCATCGTTTAGCCTAATTTTGACATTCAGCTTTATTTAGAGTAAGTTGAGCTGCACAGACGTGTAATTGGCTTACTGGAGTGAAATAATTCCAACATTTGCTGTCAAATGTTTCACTATCTTTACATCACAGCCATGCAGTTACATTGCCGAGTACAGTCAAGAATTTTCATCACAGCTTCGAGAACAAAAATGATTTCCTTATACTGTGGCAATAGTGTAAGAAAAGGCTGAAGGTAAATCATCAAGCTATTTTGGGAAGCCCAATTTATTGCTAATATCTTTTAGATCATACAGACTTAATACTACACAAATATAAAATATTATACATACAATATGCTGAGCGTAAATCTATCCCCTAATATATTTAAGAACAGAAAGGCTAAGAATATGATACTATTGACTCAAATAGTTAAGAATTTCTGTTTTACAGAGTAGCAGTGAGAAACATATGTAGAACATGTACGGGATTCAAACACAATTTAGGAAATGCATAAAGCCTGTTAATAAACAAAATACATCTTTTCTATTGCCTGACTTCTTCGAGGAATAATCCAACATTTACATAAGCTATATTAGTGTTTGCAGACAGACACAAATAGTTCCTAATCCTCGGGTTATTGTTCGTTTGTGTGTGTGGGAACATAGGCATGTGTGGGTTTGTCAGACGTTAAAATTGCTGAGGCATGAAGTTTGCCTCCGTGCACAACAGGAGATGATACATATCCTGAAATATTGATGGAAAAAAAACATTCTTTTTTTTTTTTTTCTTTGAGCACTCTGTGTCTCCTCCCTTCAGTTTTCTCTCCACCCTTATACAATTGGCAGTTTAACATCTCTTTAAAGATGGCAGCCTCTCTGGTTGCAGTTTGCAAGCATATGTTAATGGGGAACACAGAGTCCAGGCAGAGGTTGTTTCCCTGTGGCAATCTGGTGTCAGAACACAGCAACCTGCAGGTGTGGCAGATTACAAAGCCTCAGCGTGAAATTCATTTCAAAAACTCCCCTTTTGTCAGTTATCCGCCTCTGTCTGCAGTAGGGCTTTTTTTTCCTTCAATTTCCTCACTTTTATTTTTTTCCTACCCATTCCTGTCCACCACTACAACCCTAATTTGTCTTTCTGGTATTTTCCCACCCTCTGTTGTTTTCCTTGCATGGCGCAGTGCCTTCTTTTCCCTTTTGCTCTTTCTCTAAACGGGCAGAGTGTTGTGAGAGCCGAAGAAGAGTAAAACACTTGGGACTTGGAGATGGGAAGACAGAGGGAGGCAGCATTTATGGCCAAATAAAGAACAGACCTTAATAATTTACTCTGCCCCGCAGCCATGAGCCAATGAGAACCCATCGCTCTTACAGAAATGAGAGGAGTGAAAAAGACAGAGAAGCTCTTCCACGTTGGAGCAGGGAATCCTTTAAACCTGTGATGAATTGTTTAAGGTGATTCACTGTCCTAAATAAGCATTCAGACGCTTTTTATCAAAGTGTCGATAAAGCTAAGGATGTTGTTATTAAATCTGTGACATTTCTCCTGACAGCATGTAGGGGTTGTAGGATTTCTGAGGATGAAGTGAAATATTAATGAGCAGAATGATAAAGCATGTCATGGAGGTCAGAGAGAACACTGGGCTAGTTGGTTTTGACAAAGAAGTCTGAACCCTGTGGAGCTTAATGCTCTGGAAATCAAAATTTGAGCCACTTGAGACGTGTAGGCCAAGTTGTAAACACAACTTACACATTTCAGTTTTAGGGGTTAGAAGCAGAAGAGCCTCTTGAGTAACATCTGTATTTCTTGGTTTAGCATTCCTGGGTGTAAGGTTCTTATCCTCTTAAATTGATAGGTAACTCTAAGACACAAACAAAAGTTGACCTTGAACACACTTGACCACTTTTTCAGGTAAAAAAAAAAAATTCTACTTCAGTCCCTGTTAAAAGTCTCTTTAGGTGCTGATATTTTGAGAGAGCATACTTATGTCATTTTCATGATGATTTTTGGAGCAGTTCTTAGGTACAAACAGGAATATGCCAGCTGCAAAACAGTTAGAAGGCTTTCATTGACAAAAAAAAACTCTCAAGGAGGCTTAGAGGAACAAGACATCAAACTGGCATATTCAAATGGAAAATGTCTCTAAAAGGGCAGAAGAACTGCAGTAAGGATTAAGAATTGCATTTGAACCAGTCTAACGATAAATTCCCTGAACTTGTATATATTGTATTTCAGTGATGTTGAGCAACAACCCCCGGATGTCACAACCCTGCAACAAAGGCTACTTACACAGCCGACCCCCACACCATGTCTCTTTCCTGTGGCTCTCGGGCCTCGAAAGTGGAGTCATACACTGGTTTTCTGCTGAGGCCACACCTGGCCACTAAATCCCCCCCAGAGAAAAGTCTGTGTTCACTGGTCGAATCAGACTGCGTTTTGCCAAAGATTCACAAGGAGCTGAATGTAGTGTATTGTTTTTCTGTGTTTCAACCCAAATTGAATGCAGTGCTTTGTGAACCCCCCTGCTGAAGCAGATGAGAGAACCACCCAGTTTGGGCGGTCTACCCACGGAAAAGCTGGGCCCAATTATTATCGGCCAAGGAGCTGCTATATCATACTGATTCTGCCACTGCCTGGAACTGTGAAACCACCGGACCGTGACCCATTGGTTCAGCTGCTGCTTGGAGCTTTGCTGCTTCCGTCTGAGCCACTGCTACAAGCTACTGTATCCGCTGCCCTAAGGGGACGCGGTGATAGGACTGTTAGTTACCTGTTGGACGACCGGACTGGGTGCCCAAACTGTTCCTGAAGCAAACCAGACTTCTGTCACCTGCTTATTAGATACTCTGCTTTGAGGGGAAATATGTGGATTACATTTTTTCATGGGTTGTTTGTGTTTTATTTGACTGAAGCTTTCTGATTCAACTCTTGATAGTTTTTAAATAAGAGTTCTGAATTCAATGCTAATGCTCACTAAGCCTGACTAAATGATCCATGATGTGTTTTACTGTCTGCTTAATTAATCTTTTATTCATTTGTTTGAAGAGTTAGGCTACTACGGTTGAACCAGCTAGCATCGTTAGCTTGAAGCTACATCACTGCCTGCTGTATGTTAGCAGCAATTTTGTCAGTCCTCTCACCCTTTTGTTCTAGCTGGGTCCACTCCGGAACCGGATGCCCGGTACCAGCTGAACTAGCCCATTCTTTCCAGCGTCACTCCATTTTACTGCATTCCTGATTCATTTTTAACTGTTTGATTGCATTCAATATCTCTGCATCCGCAATGACTCAGAACAAAGGGCTCCAGTATTCAGCCAAGACAGACAGTGGGATAACTTAAAAAGCTTTTATTAAAGCAATGATGGATGGTTTGTGAAGCTGCAGCGGCTAGGGCATCCGAGGCAGGTTACTCTGGCGAGAGGACACACAGGTTAGTGACCACCAAAACCGGATGGTGGATGATCTGAATGCGTGAGTCACTAATCTGGTTTAGAGACCTGCTGAGAGAACGAGGTTGACACTAGCTGGTCAGCTGACACGATGCAGCGCCTGCCACAGAGAGTTCCAGAAGTCAAAGCCTTGAAGGACACAGAACTGACAGTAGATCAGATCTGACCAAGCAGTTTAAATAGAAGCAGGAGCAGGTTGATCAAATGAGCATTGATGAGATACAGGGCAGAATTAGACAGGTGGATGAAATGAGCAATTAAACCAGTCATCAGTGCCAAGATCAAGACAGTGACAGGGTTATTCACATGTATCTGCTGCTATTTTAAAGGAAACTTTGAATACATTAAGACTTAAAACTTGAACATCGCTAAAAGACTCTTAGAAGGACTCCAAAATCCTTTTTTTTCCCTCCTTCTGATTAGCTTTTATAAATTTGTGCTTATTTTCAGTAGTTTTTAGTGTTTGCATAGTATATTAGATACAATAAAACAGCTGGTGGTTATTGGCTAATAAAGGTACCATTGTATGTTAACCCATAGTCTTTTGTGGTTATTTTATGCAGTGAACGATTTATCACCCAAGCCGAACTCACTCTCCCTGAGACAGTTTCTTTGTTTGGTGATTAATAACTTTGCTGATAGCCATAGTTTAAGTTTCTAAATTGGTGAAGGTGACTGGATTTTAAATAGCTGGTCCAGGAATCCAACCTTATTCTAAAATTCGAAGAACCCTGGTGAGTTAGCAAACTAGAGTTGCAATAATTTAACTAACTATCATTAGTCGGTTTTACCCTTGATTTCAATAACATATTATTGAACTATATCCTATATCCTAGTTATAGTTATTTAATATATTCATAATGTTCTTGTAAAATTGCACAACATATAGCAGAGACTGCAAAGCACTTCACTCTACATTCACTCATTTGCATGATGATGGTGGTAAACAACATTGTAGCCACAATTCCTCTGAGGAAAATGGACAGAAGAAAGTTTGTCGTACATTTGGTACCTTACAGCCCTCTGGCCGCCATCAGCAGGGAGGACAGCTGCCCAAGACACCTCACTATAAAAACCCCAAATCATTCATTCTCCAACCTAAAAAAACGCTGAAAGGGAGAACACTTTCTAAAATATCTAATTTTATTCAGCCCTGAAAGGCAAGTGAGAAAAAAAAGGAAAGGCTTATGTTCTAA
>NW_015151289.1:337752-370353 GCF_000732505.1 Cyprinodon variegatus | reverse complement strand
TAAACACCATCTAAGAGCTGATGGCCATTAAAAAAATCAGGCTACATGTACAGTATAGGTAAAACAAAGTCAGGAAACTCAACAATTAAAAAAATAAATATAAATTAAAAAAGTGCCTCAGATGCCAGAATTAGTGATTATTTAAAATAGCTAAATTTTGTTAATGAGGAAAATTTTTGTTGCTCACTTATTACATGTATTAAAACTATTGTTAGATATGCTGAAAAATAAGTTACATTTTGTCATCTTAGGTGTTACGTTTGTCACTTATGTCATAAATATTGATGTTATCAGAGAAGTGAGTGAAGTATGCAGGCTATCAAATCTCTATCAAAGATGCAAACTGACAACACAGCAGGTGGAGCACCCAGTGTCTGAAATGGTTGGATCTGGTGAACTGAATTATGGAAGCTGGTTGGATGGAGCGGTGGCAGGTGTGCAGATTTGGTCACAAAAAAATCTATCTGACTGAATAAAGATGCCAAGAAACTCTATTTTTTTTTCTCTCTGCACCAGTTCTATGTTAGAATAACTCAAACAAAAGCTCCTGAGAGATCAAAGATGATACCAGAATGTCAGTGTGTGTGTTAATCTGTTGGTCTCTGCTCCGCCTGACTGCAGAAAGCCACCCAATGGAGACCACACACACACACACACACACACACACACACACAACACTCCTCTTCCTCTTATTTAGTCGCCGCCGGCCTGCAGCCTGTGTCTCCAGAAAACAAAACAGATGGGAGACAGAGCAACCGGCATGGATGGAGAGATTGGAGGAGAACGGGGCAGGCCGGGGGTCCGCTCCGATGGTATGCTCTCTGAGACACGTTTTCACTTTTCCTCTTTTCCCACCCTGTCCTAATTATTGCTATTTCAGGACACAGAGGCCCTCCAAACATAGAGCGAGCGCTGATGGATCAGGGGAATATAAATAAACCGTGACAGCATGTCGGCAGGGGCAGAGGCCAGATAGGATGCACTGATTACCTCCATTATCAGGGACAGGCCTCATTAGGAGCCTGAGGTTGGGTGTGGGACATGCCTTTTGTTTTATTACATGCAACATGTATATCTGAAGACTTATTGATGTTTAGAGATCACTCTGAGGTTTGGCTTTTAGTTCAAAGGTCAGAGGAGGATGCTCTGTTTCAATTAGGAGCACAATATTCAATAAAAGATGATGAAAAGGGAGGATTCAGGTAATTGAGCTGAAATGATACAAAATAAAAAACAAATAAATAAAAGTACATTTTGTGATTAAACAATTAATTTTCACATTTTTTTATTTGATTGTTAAATATGAAGAAAGAAAGGTCTTAATTCTGAAAACAAAACCGATTTGGAACAAAAGGAAGAAAAGCAAGAAGAGACAAGGGCAACATCATCCAATAAGTAATCCCCAAAAAAGCTGGACTCTGTGTCATTTTTGGACGGCAGGTGGTTCCTAGAGCACCTACATCTGACATTTATTCATGTCTTTGCTGATATACTGGTATTTCTCATTGCATTCATAACATATAGGAAGTTAAGCACTGTAACAGCGGATAAACATTAAACAAAGAACAATCAGTGATAGGAAAAGTGTTATAATGGCCATAATTATCTATAGCTCTGGCAAATTTTGAAATAAAAGTAAGATATTTATTTAATGAAAGATTTCCTCTTATATATGTGAAAACAGGAGGCTACAATATAAACCATGATTTCAACCCAAAAGGAAGGCTTAGATTGGGTTAGATGAATAATAATATTATGATAAATTAATGATAATGATAACAATAAAATCAACAGATAGTATAGAGAAATAATTAGAGGATATTATGAGAATCATTAGAGAAGAACAAATCTTTTCAGGTTTTTTCCCATCCAGGAAGCTTTTTCAATTCAAAGCTTCCTGGATGGGAAGCGAAATGTCTTCTTGGAAACAAAGTCCAGCGGATTGTCTTTTTAACTTTTTTGAAATAAAATCCTCATTGTTCACTTTTAAACCAGTGCAAAAACGTTTAATATTAAATTATGCCTTTGTCATTTTATTTTAATCTTTCTGACCAGCTGGACTTTTATCCTTAAACCAAAAGGGACCGGGTTCCTTCGGAGGTTTACACATATATAAATTACTTACAACTTGTGTAAAATAAGCGCAATTTCCTTTACTTTGTCTTTCTTTCTTTCTTTCTTTCTTTCTTTCTTTCTTTCTTTCTTTCTTTCTTTCTTTCTTTCTTTCTTTCTTTCTTTCTTTCTTTGTATTTTTTTTTAACTTTGTTTAAGATATAAAAAATAAAGAAAAGCAAACAACTGGAGTTAGTTATAGTGAAATAATACAGACACTGACATACAAAGAACTTCAAAGAAACAGTTATGTAAGCTATACATTTTTAATGGAGTTAATTTATTTAGTGTATATTTTGCATTTAAAACAATTGATTCACATTCACCATTTTGGTGAACTAATTCACAGTTGCCATTTTTTTTTCTAAAGAAAAAAGAAAGAAAGATGATTTTTTAAATCTTTAAGTTTTATATATATATATTAAATGTATAATATTTACATGTATTTTTTATTTTTCTTTATTACTACCAACCCATTAGATGTATAATATTTACATGTATTTTTTATTTTTCTTTATTACTACCAACCCATTAGATCCACTTCTTTCCATGTGTGTGTTTTTTTTATCTGTTTAATGAGCCCTGTTTGTGCATGTTTGTGTATGTGTCCTCATTACTCCGCCCCAGCCCAGCTCCCTATAAGTACCACACTAAACTAATTATAGCTGCACACATACTCCTCTCTGCAGACATGAGCACAAATTACAGTGAGGCAGCGTATTAGGATAATTACATCTTTAGCGTAGTGTCATATAATGCTGTTGGCATAAAAGATAATGTAAAATAAGACCAAATAATCCTTTCATTGTCTGTTGTTATGCATAGCTCCTTTCATCACTGACATTTCTTTCAATTACCCAAGCAAACAGATATAAAATTAGTATTAAAGGTTACAAGAATTATTTCAAGTTACTGAAAGACTGACCCCAGAAGGAATAAGTGTGACGGAAAATGGATGGACTTGATTTGTGGAGAGTTTTAAAAAGAGGGGGAGCATAGTGGTTAGATTTCAGAGCTGATCTGTCCAAATTAGCATCCAGAACACCACTATATCACCTACTAGAATTAAGTTTGTGTTGACCACATCAGGAATTAGATTAAATGTTTTTACTTAAAAGTCTGGATCATCAATTAGGGCCATATCTATTAACTATTGTCACATGAAATGAATATATGTAGCCTGTAATAAATCCGCAATGGATCAGGATTGTCCCCCGCGGGCCTTACTTGGAAAAAGCGGAGTGGTCCAGCTACATCTCAGCAGCCCCTCCCTTCCCGGTCTGATGTGCATCTCTTGCAGAAATATGATGTCGGTAGATAAGGATTCAAATTGTGAAAATACTTGAGCCCTTTAAAGGACATACCCCAAAGCCGTCTCATTTCAACTGGTAAAAAAGACAACTTGGCCGGTGCTTTTTAAACTTGTACTGTAAAAATATTACACTTTAACTTACCGCTGTGGACGAACAGCTGCTAAAATCTTTGTGTTCCCCAATATTGAGCATTTCCCCCCTTGTATTTCATTATTAATAAGGTTAGTAATATTATAAGATAATATTAGTGGGTTAATTAAGTGTACTCTCTACTCAAAGTATGCAGTTGCCTTCTTATTATACATGTTGCTTTTAGCTAGCCAAACAATGTTGTAAACTACGTTACCTAAATACATGGATGAGCCTTCTACAGTTGCAACAAAGTTACCACACTGTTTTTTTTTCCTCCACAGAAAATATTTCCCAATCATTCGATTTGTCTTGTTTTTAGCAAAGAAAAACTGGTTTCTTTCAGCCAGCTGACAGGGAGTAGGTAGCAGCTTATTAAACTGGGGAGTGATTGTGTTTTTATTATGTTATATACAGCCAGACAAAAAACTGTTAGATGCACTTCAAGCATCTCATTTTTTTTTTAACTTTTCTTCTTTTTTTTTTAGGTTTAAAAAACAGATTTTTTTTTTTATATTGTTAAAGCTTCATGCCAGCAAGTACCCTGCATAACAGCCAGTAAATAAATAGTGTAAATAACTCCAGCTGTTGCAGGATTGGTGATTTATCAATTCATGTTACTTAGAGCAATAGATGTAATGCTTTCCACCCTTTGCTTGTGACTGAACTAATCACAAAAAATGTTGGTACAACAAGTATACAATCCTAGGGACCGCACTGATAAGTGAAATTTAATGTTGATGTAACACATAAAGATTGTGATAAAAATAAGTGAAAATTAATAAAAGCAAGATTCACGGAATTATTTGAGATATTTAAATATCCTTACTAGTGAAAAAGTGGGTACACAGAAGCAAAGATAAAGAAGATGAATATAGGTTCCTCCTGAAGTGAAGCACCTAGAGACTCCATTGAGAAAAAAAGATAACCATCTGTTTCTAAAATATATATTTTTTTTATTGCCTTTACTTGTAAGTTTTAATTTTTCTTATTCTTAATTCATTAATTAACTGTATTTCTTTGTCTTGTTTTTTAAACCTATGATCAGTCAAAGATGTGTCAAAAGTACTCACATTCTTTATTTAAGTAAAAGCACAAATGCTTGTGTAAATAAGAAAAGTTTGAGCCTCTTTATTTAAGTAAATGCTAAAAAAAATTGCAAATTCTACATTGTAATTAAGTAGAAAAGTAAATGATACAACGTAACTTTAAGAAACTCTATTGTAAAAAAAAAAAGTTTGATGCACAGAAAAAATGTTTTATTTCACTCTTTTACTCAGTAGCAAAGAACACAACTTAGGATATGTCAAGGTGCAAGCTGTCTATGAATGACTGATTAAACATGTTGAAAACAGGAAGGCAAAATAAAGTGCTATACAAGCAGACAGCTGGTGCAAAACCAGTTAATTGCTGTTTTTTGTTGTTGTAATTTCTCCTCTTTATTCAGCAATCTCTTTATTCTAATCCTGCTGAATCCAATCAGAATATCCGAACTGAAAAAAAATTTATGACACATTTTTACTCTGGGCGGCCTTTTACTCTGGTTACCCTACCTAATAACGTAGTTAGTTAATATAACATAAAAACTACTGACTCAGTCTAGTGTTGTTCTACATAAAAGTTTCTGACAGTATCTATATTAAACAGAACTAGGATTGAAACAACTAATTAGATTAATTATGATTAATCAATTATTGAAATAACCATTGACTAATTTAGAAATCAATTCATCGTTAACTGGAGTGTAGAGACTGTAAAATGTCCCTTTAGCTGACAAAGCAACCCACTTAGAGCAGCAATTTTTTTTTTTAGACTTTAGACAGATTTTATTCGTCGTTTTGTTTACGCAAGTGTAAAACAAAAAGAAATTTTGTTTGGAGACAGCTCACTGGACAATTTCATCTTTTTGAAATTATAATATATATATATATATTTACTCTGGTTACCCAGAGTTTTTTTTATAAAATAATAGTAGAATTATAATTGTACCAAAAAAAAAAAAAAAGAAAATACATAAACATTTTGCATTTAAGATAAAAACATTTTTCATCTGTCAATATGCTCTATCCAGAACTCGTCAAGTGGAAACGCTTTATTTTCATCTGGTTTAATTTCGTAAAAAGTTTTCTCTAAGGAACTTTCGGTGTCCAATTATTAACTAATTATTTTATTAAAGAATAGATTATTAAATACATAATTAATCGATTTGCAAAATAATCTGTAGTTGCAGTGTAACAGAAACAGAAGGGAGGGGGGGTAACCTAATTTTGTTATAAATATGCATAGAGGTAACAAGCTAGTTTTGAGAAAGTAATGAGAAGGTATTAGCCTACAGATACATGTGTTTAAATATAGTGAGTCAAAGTAAAACACACTCAGCAAAATAAATACTCAAGTGACGACCCTTAAAAAGCTACTTAAAAACAATAGCTAAGTATTTATATTTTGTCAAAACATTTTTATTTGGTCAAACATGATTGACAGGTTAAATATCTAAATGAAATAGGCTGCAAAATCCTCTGAGAATTTCTGTTTGCTGTGAAATGTTTCTGTTTCTGGCGCTTTGGCGACCCCTGGTGGTTGATGCCTCTATGTGTCAGACAGATGTGACGAACCTCTCCCCGCAGCTGCATTTGATTGCTGAGTCTCCCTCCGCTCGATTACTTTTATAGCGCATCCACAAACATATTACGGTAACCACCCTCAAACGTTTTGTCGAAGTAAAACTGTAACTTATAACTTTAATATCTCTGAGGAGTGAAAAGGGCGTAATTTCCAGGGGGGTTAGGGGAGTTATCCATCCCCCCCTTGCAAGAAGAGGGGAGTAAACATCATAATTCATTAAAAACTGGTTGTGTGTTAACTTACATTATCTTTGTCTGATAAAAGTAAAACTACAGTATAAAATCTAAGGTTCAGTCAAACCTTTATGAAACTTTAAGAAATTTAGTTTGAATTAATTGCTTTAGAGGATGATGCAATTACAAAAAAAGGCAGTTACCGTTTGTAAATACGATGACAGCTAAACTGTTTATAGTTTTTATTTTATTTGGAGGAAAGAAGGAAGAAACTGACTGTTTTTGTGAACAACCAGAAAGTGATATATATATTCCCTATTTGTTGAAGTGGTAGTTTGAGTTCCAAAGAAAAAAATGCATATTGTAAACTCATTTGTATAGTTATAACTTTTTAAAATTGATCGATCCCGTTCTTGGTTTTTACGAGGTTGCATTTCAATTATTGTATTTTTCATTATTTCTGTAAGCGGCAGTCAGGTATTCAGTCTTGACATACTTTTATTTTGAAATTACCTTAATATCGGTAAAAGGTGCGCACGCGGACCTATGAAAACAAATGTTTAAGACATCATCGTCCTTCTCGGTGCCATAATAAGTTATAAATAACATATTTCATCTCTCGTTTATCGACTGGCTGTGTCTCCCATGTTATTCTAAATGATTAAAACAGGTATAGCCTGAATTAAACTGGTTTCCGCCCTCTGTTGTGGGACACCGCCCTACAAGGAGGCCCAAAGAAACTGACGGAAGGGGAGGAGAGAGAGAGGAAGGGAGGTGGAGTGACCGATAAAGACCAGCGGCAACAACAACGACTAACAGCTTGAGGAAAAATCTACAAGTATCACTCTGCATCCAAGAATCTGCTTCTTCACTTCTTTTCTGGGTTTATATTCACGAGTAAGTCGTTTTGCATCTTTTATTTTCCTGCATGTCAGAATAATACTGAATAATTGGAAGCATTCACCTTTTTTTTTAGAGAGAAAAAGCAACAAGAGTACAAAATGTTTCAGATAGTTTTTCCCCCCTGAAATATGCAAAAAAATAAAAAAAACAGCTGTGTGTAAGTAGGTTAATTAAGTAGAACACAACCAGATGTGTGTTTTTTTTTTTTAACCGTACCACTGTTACCTTTTAAACTTTTTTTCTTTTCTTACCTTTTTGTGTAAGCAAATTTAATTTTGTCCCCTTATTTATATATAAGCCCACTTTCCTGGATCTACTAACTGGATTTAAATGCAGTCAGATTTGTTTTGAAAATGTGGCTTCATAAACATGCCTCATGGTTTTAATCTGCATATGGTATGGAGTCTGTACTCACCCTTTAGTTCTCCCACAGTTCATATCTCAACTCCCCTACTTTTTTTTCCCCCCAGCTTTCCAAGGAAAATCTGGGAGGGATCTAGGAAGTGTGACCTACTTTTTCTTCTCCATTTCTCTTCCAATCAAAATGTCTGCTCCAGGTGAGGCATTCTTTAAAGCATCAACATTTCACTGCTGGTTCTGTGTACACTCTCCCACTTTACAGTAAAAAATAAATCAAATAAAGCCTGCTTTTACCTCCTCTTAACTTTTTCCCATTAATATCTGACAGCTATGGTGAGGCTGTTGAACTTGTCTTTTGAGATTCTTTAACTCTTGCCTAACCCAGGTTTTCCACACAATGCAATGAATCACGGCCTGGCTCAGCCCCTGGTATCCTCTTACTACTCACGTGGCCTTTGTCCTTAAAAAAGTGATGAAACATGAAACTTTTTCCTTGGGATTCTGGTGTATGTTTGTTTTGGTCCTGTGTGCTCCTCCCTCCCTAAGGAAGGCTCTACAGCAGGGATGTCAAACTGGTTCCAGAAAGGGCTGTGTGGCTGCAGCTTTTCTTTCCAACCAAACAATAGCACACCAGAATCCATTCATGTCATCGGCTTCTGTCTCCTTGAACCCCTCGGCAGATGGCCGCTCACACTGAGCCTGGTCCTGCTGGAGGTTCTTCCTGTTAAAAGGGAGTTTTTCCTCTCCACTGTCGCTACAAGCATGCGTAGTGAAGGAGTCAATGAGTCGATGCAATCAACTGGTTTTCCTTAGATAGAACACTTTGAATTAATTTGACTGTATGCTCTGGTGAACTGTAAGTGCCTTGAGATGACTTGTGTTGTGAATTGGTGCTATAGAAATAAACTGAACTGAATTGAATTGAATAGATTGGACTCCCTTGATGAGATGAGATGACACATGCGCTCGAAAGGCATCATGTCTATCTATCTAGTTCCTTTTTTCCTTGTTAGTAGGGTCAGCTTCACTTTCGAGTTGATGCAAATCTTGTGAAGTTTCCTGAAAAGTGGGTGGGTGACTGTGAAACACATGTGGACCCATTTTCTTACTTCTTGTGTGAGAGTTAAAACAAATTGGAAACTTGTGACCTTTTTAAGTGGCTCAACTAAGCTTATTGCCAACATTGAATGCCGTCATTACAAAGAACCAGTTGGGTCAGATGCGAGTCACAGCGGTGTGTACACAAAGATGAAACTGATAAGCTGTAATAGGCATCATAACAATAATAATACTAATGCTATGCCAATGCATTAGTATTAGCACTGCTATACAATTTAAAAATAGATATAAGAAAAATGAGAGAAGTAGGATGCAAGCGATGAACTCAGAAGAGGGGGAAAAAAGGTTTGTGTGGATCTAAGATGGAGGAGCAACAAGTACAAGTAGTGAGTACTTGTACTTGTACTCACTAATTTTTTTAGTCCTAATAATTTAATTTATAATCAAAATAAAAAATTAGAATTAGTAATGATTAACCCCCCATAAAATGAGTTGTAAATTCATTTTATTGCTTTCATTAGGGCATTGGCAAATTAGAAGAAATGATCAGATGTGCTTGCTGTGGTATGTTTAGTGATATAAATCACACTTGTTGCCTATTTTAATCTTATTTTAAATTGGTATATTTTTTATTTCAAGCATAGTGATTGTGGGGCTAGGATTGCTGTTGCTGCAGTCACAGCCAGATCCCAAAGAATGTCTTCAAAGAAGTAATGAAGAGAGTGTTTTATCATTATCACCTAATATCATGATAAGATTTTAAGTCCATATCGCCCAGCCCAAGTAGCGAGTGTAAAATCCACAATAAATTCAAAAGCTTTTAAAATATAGATTAGAAAACAGAACAGCAACAATGAAATCAGGGGATGTTTTTTTTTCTGGCGTTGGCTCGCATATGCAAACACACCACAATGTAGCAGGTTATGCATACAAAGATGTGACAAAGACGCCACGGGGTGCAGCTTAAAACATAGCCTTTATTTGAGCTGGTTTAAAATATAATCTGTTTCAAGGCTACTCAGTTGTCATGGGAGCCGTAATCGTCAAGGAAGGTTTTCGTTAAGACTTCATCTGCATGAGGACTTAATCTAGAGTCAGAAACCGAACACCACTCCGCTCATATTTGGTTTGGGGGTTTTGTCCTTGCTTCCTGGATGGGAAGCAAAATGTCTTCAAACTTGGAAACAAAGTCCAGTGGATTGTTTCTTTTTTTTTTTTACTTTTTTTGGAATGACTATGACCTGGATGACTGAGAATCTTCACCAGCATATGTTTACTCTAGGCCGTCCTACTTGCATTACTCCCCATTTTCTCTTACTGGTGGGGAATCTGACTTGGTGGAAAAATTGCAAATCTTCTTTTGGAAAGTAAGCTTGTATGAGCGATGCAAACAGCAAATTTTAAAAAGAGCAAGCACACGTGTTTAATAGGCATTCCCCCGCGGGAGTTCCTGAAAATTCTCCAATATACCTTTAAATTATGACAGAAATACCATTGGGTGATGTTGGGTTCTAAATATAACATAAAAAAATGACTGGACATACAAAAGAAGATGTGATGTATTGTTTAAAAAAAGGGTTTGTGGAAAATATGAGTTTTGTCAAACGTGGCTTTCTGATCTTTCATGACTCATTTTTCACGGCTGCATCGTGGAACAGTGGGTAGCACTGCTGCCTTGCAGCAAGAAGGTTCCGGGTTCGATTCCCTTTCTGCATGCAGTTTGCATTCTCCCTGAGCATGCGTGGGTTCTCTCCGGGTACTCCGGCTTCCTCCCTCCAAAAACATGACTGTCTCTAGATTCTCCTTAGGTGTGAGTGGATGTGTGAATGGTTGGTTGTCTGTCTCTGTTTTGCCCTGCGACTGGCAATCTGTCCAGGGTGTACCCCACCTCTCGCCCGCAGACAGCTGGAGATAGGCACCAGCACCCCTCGCGGCTCCGCTTGGGATTAAGCGTGTAAGAAAATGGATGGATGGAGGATTTTAAATATATAACATAAAAAAATATGACTGGACATACAAAACAAGATGTAATGTATTGTTTAAAAAAATGGTTTGCAGAAAATATGAGTTCTGTCAAATGTGGCTTTCTAATCTCTGATGACTGATTTTTCTTTATCACACTTCTTGCCTAAGTGAATGCATGCCTTTAAAAGCCAAAGCCTGTCTCATTGTATGGACACACCTTCTGAGATCATGGAACTAAAACATTGCTTAACCAGCACAACTTTCAATGGAAATTTTGTTATTTTTTTTGCTGATGAAGATTCTCAGTCATCCATGTCAGGTAATGTTCGATTTTGCATATCTGCATTTTTCCAGTAATGTTTTTTCCATTCAAGGCACAAGCTTTGTTTATCAGGGTCCATGCCCTGGTGAAAAGTGTCTTCTGAAGTCCATGTGTCACACGGAGAATTCCTGAGTCATGGAAACTTTAAAGGGAATCTCTTTCGAAGGGTTAGTAACCATGGTGTGACCTCAGATTTTCTTTAGTTTAGCCAAGTAAAACTAAATTGGTTGCAGTTTGCATCCATTGGATTCCAATAAGTAAAAATTACTTAGCTCCATGTGTGGAGTTTGTAGATAACTGAGTTTTTATTTTTTTTAGATAAACTGACAACGGTAGGGTTGAATAATTGGTCAGAACCAGTTCTTTCCCTTCATTTCTTTTGGAATAGTTAACATGTTCTAAAATGTTCGATTCCTAGTTTTGATTCCCCGTCTGTTACCTGTTAATTGTCAAAGTAGTTTATTAATATTATGCAAAGTGCATACTAAAGGTAGTTCAGATCGTCCTTCTTTATTATCTCTGTTTCCATATGGTACACTTGGCAGCTTTATGGCTGGTTTGCCACACCTTTTACAAAGACCAGTCAGAACATGCTGAGTCTTGTTTAATTGCGGAAAAAAATATATACGGTACTTATAAGAAAGACCCATGGGTTTCCTGTTACACACATGGCAATAACTGTTAGTAGTTTTAAGGTAAGTAAAAGGGATCATCAATATTCTGCTTTAATATTTTCTTTATGTTGTTGTTGATTGGAGTGATTTCCCCAGTTTTTTGGTCACAGAAACTGTTACCCACTGGTTACTCCATCTACTTTGTCTTACCCACAACCAAAATCAAATAAATCTGAAAAAAATTCTTAAAGGAGTAAATCATGATAATCTAATTCAAAGTTAATTAAATGTGGTTTAAAATAGGATGGCTTGATTTGTGACAACCACATTGATTTATGTTGTCTTACAGAAACTTGGCTGCAGAAAGATGATTATTTAAGCATTAATGGGGCATCTCCCTCTAGTTATTTACATGTTCACATACCCAGAAATTCTGGGCGAGGAGGAGGAGTAGATACAATCTTTCAGGCTGACTACTGATACTGAAGCCAGTTAATAATTACAACTGTTAAAAGTTTAACCGTTAGTTTACCTCATCCAAATTGGTCTTTTCTGGTCACAGCTTTCAGAAAAGGTCTAAAACAGTCTTTGTAATCAGGAGTTGGGTCAAATAAATGTCAGAGCAGGGTTAAGCGTGACCACAGGTGTGCCACCTGTGAAGATGTTCAAAGTACAAGACACTTTTTTTCCACTAAACCTCATGAAGTTGTAAAATCTTTCCATCTCTTTAACCAGCGTAAGCTTTTATATTAGACTGTGGAAAGAACAGATGAGCTCATTGCTTTAAAGGTCCTTTGGTTGAATATTGATCATATTTTATTATTGTTGTCGGTTTGCAATATGGTGAAATTGTAGCTTTATTTGAACTTGGGAAAACGCCCACAAACATCTTCCATTTAACATTTTCAGCTTTTAAAATGGGTCAAATAACTAAAGATTTTAAAAATCCCCTGATGACCGACATCAACAATTTTCTCTTGATTAACTCTGTGAATTTATTAGGGGTGTAAATAATAATCGTTTTGTATCGATGCATCGATCCAACAGCTGACAATCTGATGCATCGACACGTCCTCAAGAGTATCGATTCATGTTTAGTTTTTTTTCCCCTCTGGCCTATTTTTATCCATTTGCTCCTGGGCGTAATTCTTCCTCCCGTGCTGCGGTGGCGCTAAACCTATTTTGCCCTCCTACCTCGATTCCTTTAGCCATTACCCTCTTTATGTTTTCACACACGCTTGCGTAAAGAGTAGGCAAGACAGAAGTGGCGTAGGAAAATTCTTGAGTATTGAGAATAATCGAATCGTTGGGTCAGGAAATTGATACTGAATCGAATTGCCATGATGGGTGTGATTTAGACCCCTAAAATTGACCATACATATTATTATTTAACAAATCAGTGCTAACACCAACTCTTCCTTATTGGTGGGCATGGATGTAATTTTTTTTGGGGGGAGAGGGGGCAGAAGTGTCCCCTGCTAATTTTACTGTCCAAATGCGTTACGCTGCAGTACACAGACATTAATCGAGCACTAGGACCAAGCAGAAAACCCCAGCTCAAGCTGAAGCCAGCCTTCCTGAGCAGATTCAGTGTGTGAGTGAATGGGTAAATGACTAAATGTAGCGTAAAGCGCTTTGGTCAAGTCTCCTTACTTGAAAAAGCGCTATATAAGTACAAGCCATTTTTATTAGACCACACACAAGCTCCTGAATGGTCCTCCGTCTTTTCTTGTTTGACTGATAAGCTCGCTTTACAAATATCTGATGCACCACTGAATCGGGTCCGTGATTGGATGGTCAAACACGCTGAAGTTAGTTATATTAAATAATGCTTGTATTCCCACCACTTCTGAAATCACAATGTCATCCTTTGTTGTGGGTATTGTCACTGAGTGAAGGAAAAGATGTTATTTTATGTTTTAGTTTCAGCATGGTGTTTCGAAGTAAATTCAAGCCAGCCATGACAAGTTGATCTGTGACACCATTAAAGACAAAGGAAAGGAACTGAGATAAAATCTGTTAAAGACTGAAAGATTACCCGTTAAAACACAAGTCATTACATCAGAGGATATTAAAACGCTAATTTAAGCACTTAAAAAAACAGAGACAAGGCAGAAGTGGATTAAAGCACTCTTTTGTCTTAATAGGTAAGCTGCATTAAACAGTTATGTTTTCTGCATTTAATGTAGAATAATAAAACACTGAAGTGTTGTCTCTTTTATACATCTTTTAACAGTTATTTCTTTTACATCTATGCAGGGATCTGAATGCATTTGTAATGTTTATTCAATTTGACTATGAGGTGTGGATTATAGGCACTATCTGGAATTTTGAAGTAGCTATGTGTAATAAAATGGCTCGGCCAGAACAGGAAAAAAAGATGACCCAGAGGGGTGCATAAAGAGTGCTTTGGCTGCTAACCACGGAAGCCATGACAGAAAAAAGCATTGGCCACAAATCCTCCACAGAGGAACAGACATGCTGAAAAAGTCACCACTTTAGATAACACTTCTGTTTTGGCCTTTTGTTTTTCAGTAATAAGATATGGTGTAGTAGGGTTAAAATCATATTTATTGGGTAATAACACCCATAACTCTCCTTAATAGCAAAAGCTGTACTAATTAATAGTGGGTGTACTTTTAAACCATGACTCTTCACGATGCTTTTAAAGCTAACTGCTTACTTCCTGTCCTGCAAAACACCTCTGTTTGCTCTGAGACTTGGGAGGTAATTAGTTCTGTGCTCTCATCGTGGAGAAGGAAAACAGTCGAGACTAAACAGATGCACAGAGGTACTCTCACACTACCACTTTCTTCCGTCATACACAGTCTTTAAATTAACCTTCTTGTTGTAAACTGATAAGAAATTAAAGATACCCAGATTTGGCATATCATCTGATCATCAGATAACAAACCAACAGGCAGCTTTGATCTTTTAGTGGTTTGTATTGTAGTTTCAAGACCTTCTTCTTTTCAGTTCTACCACATATGTAGTTGGACATGATGCCTAGAAGGCAGAAAGTCTCAAATAATGTGATTTTGGAGTGATTATATGGTTTAAATTCACTTTAAAAGTCTTGTCTAGAGGCTACACACAACAGAGTCCAATAAAAACACAATGGGAGTCTTGGTTCAACATAATTTGAAGTTCCAGAGAGATTTGCATAAAAATTTGAAAGGCAAAATGCCCTGATGTTAAAAGATAAAAATAAAAAATGGTCGGTGTATCCTTATTGGTAGTATTTATAGAATTACATGTTGTTGTTTTTTATATTTGCTTGTGGTTCAGTTGGGTGTGTTTACCACATGTATTTAAGAGTCAAAAATTGAACATTTGAACGTTTAAATCTAACTTCTGCTTTCTGCTTATCCAAGATTATGTCTTGAGCAGACGAGCTGTGCTCCAAGGGAGGGCTAAGGGATTTTTGGCTAATCATTTCTAGTAGGTTTTCTGGGTGATGAACGTGATGCTGTTTTCATTGGAATAGTGATGTAATCTGATTACTGGGAGCTGAAGAAGAGCCTTCCCACTCATCCAAAGAGGAAGTACGATAGGGATGTAAATAAAAAGGAGGGTTGTAATTGTTACCTAAAGGTGGTAAAATGACAGGTTACTGTCTTGCACATGGGGAGACCAGGGATCTTCTTTTCTGGGGAAAAAAAAAAGGATTTATCGGGGGGAAAATAGAGTTTTTAGGGAATGAGAATATTTTTTGCTTGAGTTTTCTTTGTTAACTTTTTGTGATTAGGCTGCAACCTCTCTGGTTTAAAAGCCCAGGATTGGTTAAAATATCTCACTGTTTTCAGATATAAATTGTGAAAAATGTGCTCTCTTTAATCAGCTGTAAATGGTTTTTACTATTGACATATGTGATCTACATTCTATGGTTTATGCACAGGCTCTTTTCACTGAGCAGCACCACAGAGCAAAGGTCAGACACCAGTGTTACCTACATTCTGTGGTGGTGCTCGTACGGAGAGAGCAGAACCACAGAAGATATATCGAGTCTGAACCAGGTTTACACTATTTTGATCCAATTGAACTCTGAGTTAAAACTATTATCTTCATCTGTGCCTTCAACTTGTATGTTAGATCCAATCTTCCCTCTAATTTCCATCTCCATTTTAGATGTGATTAATGTACTCCTGTTACAGAGATATGTGCCTTAGGCTTTTAAGGTAGCTGTAATTACACCTTTACTTAAGAAACTTTCTCTTGACCCAGATGACCTGGTCAATTGTAGACCTATTTCTAATCCTCCTTTCTTATCTAAAATTCTTGAGGGATTCAATTCAGTTTATTTATATCGCACCAATTCACAACACGTCATCTCAAGGCACTTCACAGTTCGCCAGATCATACAGTCAAATTGATTCAAAGTTTTCCATCTAAGGAAAACCAGTTGATGGCCTTGACTCATTTACTCTTCGGCAATCCCTCACACTAAGCATGTTTGTAGCGACAGTGGAGAGGAATACCCTCCCTTTTAACAGGAAGAAACCTCCAGCAGAACCAGGCTCAGTGTGAGCGGCCATCTGCCAAGTCCGACTAGGGTTCAAGAAGACAGAAGCAGACATACAGAGGGCAACTGTAAAAGCCAGTCAGAGTCAGAGAAACAGGAGTACACTGAAAAACAGGCCCACCTCCAACATCTATAAACAAAATTGTTGATGGCAGCAGTACAGCGGATATTTCTGTCCAGGATGGTGTAACGGCCAAACAGGAGCAGACAAGGCAAAGCTACTATGAGAAAAATTGGAGAAAGCATAAAATTAGAGATTGAACTAACAGATTCTGTAGAATGGGAGAGTAGAGATAGAATGATGAAATAGGGGTCCCTATGACCTCCAGAAGTCTAAGCCTATAGCAGCATAATTATCGAGATGGCTTAGGAAAACCTGAGCCACTCTTAACTATAAGCTTATTTAAAGGAAAGTTTTAGGCCTACCTTTAAAATTAGACACAGTGTCTGCCTCACGGACTAAAACTGGTACTTGGTTCCACAGGACCCTGATAACTAAAAGATCTGCCTCCCATTCTACTTTTAGAAATTCTAGGAACCACTTGTAAACCTACAGTTTTAGAGCGAAATGTATCTGTTAGGAACATAAGGAACAATCATATCTCTGATTGTTCCTTATGTTCGTTATGATATGACATAAAATAACATGGTGCAGACCACGCTTCAACATTGGGGATAAATAAAAAAATATCTGCGGCAAGCTCACTGCGACACACTGCTGTGGGAGTATGCAGAGCCCGGGCTGGTTATACTCCCGCAGCAGTGTGTCATAGTGAGCTTGTCGCAGGTATGACGCAGATATTTTTGATTTATGCCCAATTTTGAAGCTTTGTCTGCGCTATGTCATTCCACGCCACAACGCAAGAGGGATAATCAAGAACTAGCTGTGGGTCTAGATACGGCCGAGGTGGTGAGGAAGTGTGGGCAAGTTTGTGCGACGACGGAGGAACATGAGGGCGAAAAAGAGCGTTTTTTTTTTTTCCTTTAGCTTAGTGACAAAGGAGCAGAAAGATGGCAGAGGTGCAGGTGCAGGGTGAAAGATGGAGCGGAGTGGGAGAGCCAGCTGAGGCGGGGAGCTTTGTTGATAGAGAGAAAGGAAGACAGCATAGGGGGGACGGGGCGGGGGACAGCGTGTGTTTGAGGAGGAGATGGAGAGAGGGATAGTGTCTCTGAGACGGATTACAATTTAATGTTTAATAGCAAAAAGGAAGTCTTTCTCATAGATAGAAAATGTTTTCAAAGCAAAAACAATCCTTTGTTGGGCTACTGTATAAAACCTCAAACTCAACGCCATTCCTGACATTTTGAATTGAAAAAGCTTCCTGGATGGGAAGCGAACGTCTTTAAACTTGGAAACCAACTCCAGTGGATTGTTTTTAATTCTTTTGGAAAACGTGCAGTATATCCAATATATAAAATTATCACGAAAGTTGGTAAATTCCGTTTTGAATTGTTGAAGCTAATGTATTTCTGTATTTCCCTATAGGGTATCCAGGCTCTCCCAATCCTCCTTACCCTCAACCCGGCGGCCCAGGTGCACCACCTTATCCAGTTCCAGCAGGGGGCTATGGAGACCCAAGCTATGCACCTCAACCAGGCTTCAATGTTGGCTACCACCAGGACCAGCCTCCTGTTATGTACCAACCGGGCCCAGTTCCAGGTCAAGCACCGGGTTATGGCGGCCAGTCAATGGCGATCGCTCCAGCTCCAGCGTCGGTTCCTGTGGGTGTCCCACCTGGGCTGGAGTACCTGACACAGGTAGGTCAGAGTAGGAGAACATATCTTATACATGAATGCAACTTAAAATTAAAAGAAAATACAATCATTTTGAATAAAAAATATATGAATGGTGTTCTGAAAGTTGTCAGAATCTGCGGGGCCTCCCTCTTGGTTGGAAAAACACTTGCTTACTTCCCTTCAATTGTTAAAAAAACATCTTAAAGTCTAGTTGGATGAAACATTGAAAAGCCTTATTGTATTGGGTGTCTGTCCAAGTTTCCAGTGATTCATATAAGGTTTAAACACTTTTAAAATATTCACCAAGATGCATTTTATTATTTTAACTTCCAATGAGCTTAAACTGAAGTTACTAAAAGCTTAGAAAAAGTCCAGCTGTGGCCTTTTAAAGTCAGATGTCTTGATTTTAAAATTAGAAATGAACTTTATCCTTTTAGCCTTTTGAACTTTTGAAACAATGTTCACATAAAATGAGTAAGTCAGCAGTTTTTCTCTGTGTAATTTTTTACAGTTTTCTCAGGCATGAAGCTGTGTGCTTGGCTGATATATTTAGAGATAGTCTGCACTTACTTCCTTACTTTGTGGTGTTTGTTCTTTCTCTAAGCAAATGTTATTGATATATATTACTTCCTAATGAAAATATTTTAAATGTGTTGCAATGTTTTTCATTTGTTTGAAGAAGGAAATGGGATGCATAGATGCAGAGTGTCTGTTCTTGATCTGCTTTTTTTGTTGTTTAAGATTGACCAGATCCTGATCCACCAAAAAGTTGAGCTCCTTGAAGGTAAATCCCTCAGACTTTAACTGCATACATTATCTCCCAATTTAAAGATGCGTAAGAAAAAAATGTTTTGTTGCACTAGCTTAGATTCGCACTAAAAATATGTAGAAATCTAAACCTTTAATTTGAATGCGTTTAATGTATGGGGGGAGAATTCAAAGGTTTTCTACAGGATTTAGCCTGGGGACTGAGATGTCTCAAAAAAGAAGCTAGTTTATTTATTTTTTCTCGGAATGAAATTGTTTTGTTTTGATTGGAACCAATTATATTTGGATCATTATTCTCTAGAAAACTATTAGGAACCATTTCCAGAGGTGTGCCATCGAAAATCGTACAATATGCATAGTACAGCCACATTTATTAAACTCCATATGTTTGTTTAAATTCCCATTCTCTTCACTGTACTTGGGTTTTTATCAGTCAGGTTGCCAACTTTACTGCATAAAAATTTGAGCAAAAAGGTTTCAAAAAATAATTACATTTGATCGTTATGGCAGAAAGACAAGATCGTTAAATGTTAAATCTACTGCTTTCAATACATTTGGAGGAGTAGCCTGTCTCTTCTACAACCCCCACTGCCACCTTAGACGATGAAATTAAAGGTATAGTGGAGGATGTTCTTTTTCCGGGTGGATCATCTAAATAAGTGTTCCTCCTAATTGTCAATCATTCTGGTTATATGTTTACTTAAGGCCGTCCTACATGCTCGTCCCCTTTTTGACTTACCGCTGGTGAGGCTGACATAGTGCAAAAATTGCAAATCTTCTTTAGAAAAGTACGTTTGTATGAACCATGCAAACTGCAACTTTTAAACGGAGCGTGCACGAGGATTGTAAAGGGTTGTACATGTGCTTTATTTTTTTGTGGAGACGGCGGGTCTTTTAAAAAATTCGCGAAAATCCGCGACTATACCTTTTAATGATTATTGGTGGGCACAGACTCACAAATGTTAGCTCAGATGAATTATGTGTTTTATTTCTTTGTATTTTATTTTGTAATTTTATCCCTTCCAAAAAGCTCCTACTAGAATGGTCCTTTACATTTAAGTTTAAACAAGTAAACCAATAGTGTGTTTTTAGCTTGCAGCTGCTGTGTTGCACAGTGTCTTACCACATGTAACCCAAATGCGAGTCATACTCTTTTAGACATACCCACGACCAAAAGGCACAAACTTGTGAATTTCATTAGCGGATTTATGCTGCTGAAACTTTATTTAGCAGAAGTTAAATGATGCGCCAATAATTTTGAAAGTTAAGAATAATGCTATTTAGATAAGTTCTTCTATTAGCTGGGAAAATATCAATTTAATTTCCTTTTTTCAACACAATGTACTGCCTGTCGCTGTAAATATGTGGTCTCTCTATCACTGGATGACGTGCACACATGCACACACAACGTATGTGTTCGCTCACAAGTGAACACGTACTGCAGCCAGGTGCTAGATGTTGCAATATCTTGCAAAACACACTGGAATATCTACTTCTACAGATTTATGAGAACTGCAGCACCGACTCTCCTGCAATAGCAGTCATACCTCTCCTAATTTAATTAGGACTAAAATACTTCAGCTCAGTAAGCATCTGAACAGAATTATTTTAGTTTGGATGATTAAACTGAAATGGGTTTATTAGAACCCGTTTAACTGCTAGACCCAATAAACACAGTTAACTTGAATGCGTAAAGAATCAATTAAAGACAAAACAAAAGTATTTTTAATACAAATTCTTAATGGCACCAACGATTTGGAAGCAGCTGAATTTGGTTAATATCAGTATTAATTTGCAATGAATTCAAACTAAAGCAGGATCTTTCAGTATTTTTCATTGAGAGTCATGATACTGCAACAAACTATTCTATGTAAAGGATGTAAATTAATTTGTGTGTGTCAGCTTTAAGAACTGATTAATGTTAAGCTGCGTCAATATTTAACTATCTCTATTCTTTACTGCCCTGCAGCCATCATTGGTTTTGAGACAAACAACCAGTATGAGATAAAGAACAGTCTGGGCCAAAAGATCTACAAAGCCAAAGAAAAGAACGACTGCTGCACCAGAAACTGCTGCGGTTCTTTGCGCAGCTTCGACATGAAGATCAAGGACAACATGGACAGGGAGGTCATCCGTCTCATCCGGCCTTTCCGATGTGTCTCCTGCTGGTGTCCTTGCTGTCTGCAGGAGGTCTGTTCTAAATATTTCTGTTGTCTGTTTGACTCATGTCATAATAATTTAAGCTATATACTGTAGTTCTGTATTGTTCCTATGGAAAGGTTTATAGCACACCATGAGTGTCTATTAATACAGAGAGCATTGGAGTTTAAAGAGATGTCTCTGCAGCTTCTCCTCCCCCATCTGTTGCTGTGCATTTACAAACAGCTGGCTGAAAAAGACTGGCTACAGTTTTTGTCTTCTAAAAGAAATTCAACAGCAAAGTTGGGTATTTTAAATTGCCCTATAGGCCTCTTCTGAAAACTAAAGGAACATAAATGCAGTGAAACCACTAATATATAACCACTAATAATGACCCAATTAATGAGGCTGATAACCAATGTTAGTATTGATTTTGTTTATATATATGTATGTATATTTAACTGGTCGTAGAAGTAGAGTTAAAAGAGGCGCGACTCCTGTTTTTTGGATGGTTTCATTGATGCTTGTCTGCTGCACTTCGATCATAGAACACATATTTTTGCAGTAGAACATGGTGAAAAAAGGTTCATGGTTATTTTGTTTTTTTCTTTAGATGGAATTTAGCTTTTTGACATGATGAATGAAATAATGCACTATTTTAGATATAGTTCAGTTCTGACCCTAGATCTTAAAGTTTGTGCTTGAAAGACCAGCCCAGGGTCTACAGCTATATCTGGACATCTAAAGAAGGCTCTGCAATAGAGATTCACACTTTTGAGATATTTGGGGAACTTTTGCAAAGCAATATGGGGCGATATGGTAAATGTGCTGAGGTGCCGCTTGACTCCAACCACAGAAAGCATGAATGCTGAAATTAAATTAAAATGTAGTTCAACAACTTTTCACATCATGGGTGAGCACATTCATTTAGCCCATTACCAACAGCTTCTTCTTTTTTTTTTTTAACCCATCATATTTTCCCCCTGTATCAGTTAAATTAGTTTTTAAGATCAATCGTACATGCTCATTTAAAGGATATACTATTACCAAACAAAACCAAATGACAGATCCTGATCAAAAATAACATTATAATATTTTTTACTTTATTTTCTGAGATCAATTTAATCCCATCCAAATGAATTGACTGACTAATCAGCTTCTTTTTTTAAAACTCTGGTCCAAAGACAATAACTTCTGTTAGATTGGCAACTATATTATAAAGATATCTTGGATTATTCTTATTCTCCCCTATAAATGAGGAGAATTCTGTTGCTCTTGCTTTACTTAGGGTCCTCTTATACAGCAGTAAACTATTTTTCCAGACTATGTAGGATTCCCGTAGGCATATGGGAGCGCCATTTTCTCTCCAATTTCCTAGATTAATAAGATGGTCAGTTCTTGTCCTCTGAGTAAAATCAATAAAGCCTTTAGTATGAATGTATGTATGATTGATAGGTATTGGGTCAATATCACAGTCGGAGAATACTCAAAGCTGTAATATATGAAACTTATCTGAAATAAAAAAAGATGCATAATGACTTCCCTAATTACTATTGCATACCCTCATCATATGCAAGATGATTCTAGTGCCTAGACAAAATGATAAATGCTATATAAAATCATAACTCCATAACTGATAGTGTGTCTATTAGTGTGGTTGTATCTGATATTTTAGATGCAGGTGGATATATTTAGATATTTCTTTTTTTGCTGATATTTGACTGATTTCCGATGTCGGTTTCCAATCAGATGGTTTCACTTTGCTGTTGGGGCATATCCTTTTCCCCTCACGGGGAAAATAAGATGTTCTATTCTGTTCTATTGTTGTTTTGGTGTTCAGTTTTAGGTTGTAGCTTCTCTTCCTCCTCATTATTGGTACTCTAATGTATTCAGTCATCAGCAATACCAGTGTGGCGTTTAATGACGATTTGATCTTGTGTGTCAAATAACTATTAACTGGACATATTTTTGCACTTTCATGTTTCATCTTAAAAATCCTGGTTTGACTGATCAAACTATGTTTGCATGTCTAGATGTAATCAAACTTGCATCTCTCATCTTGTGTCCAGTCTGCTGAGTCAGAGGTGGCTTTCTAACCTCAATAGACCTATTGTGTGTCCAAACTGTCTCCTTGTCATTCCTCCTTCCTCAGCTATCTTTCCCTCATTTAATCGTGTTGTTAGCTCGCCGTTCTCACTAGCTGGATCCCAAGCTAATACCCTCGCACACACAACAGTTCTCTGTTCACTCTTCAGGCAGGAGCCATGTGAGATTTATTATCTCTGTGTGTCACGATGGTAAAGTAACAGCTTCAATTAGCATTCCTGCTCCCCTTTGTGAGAAGCTTTGTGACATTGTGATGTTTTTATTTATAATCATCTGTGCCAAAGTGACTAATTCTGTTTGGGGTTAAAATGTGTGTTTGACCCCTCCCAGATGGAGGTCCAGGCTCCACCAGGAACCACCATAGGGTTCGTCAAACAGGACTGGCACCCTTTCTTGCCCAAGTTCTCCATCCAGGGAGCAGAAGGACAGACTCTGATGAAACTGGAGGGGCCCTGCTTCGCCTGCAACTGCTGTGGAGATGTTAACTTTGAGGTGAGCTCAGGCTAGTAGTTAGTCGTTTGGGCTTTGTGTTTTCTTCTATCTTTCACATGGATTTTTTTTTTTGTCTTTACAAAGACAAAGTATCAGTAAAATGTGACAGAGCAGGGATTTGGGTGCTGTTCCTCTACATTGGAAATTAAATTAATCTCCAGGTCTAAGAATAATCTGCCTGTTTCTACAACACTGGAATTAAGTGAAATTCATAGTAACATAGAAAACAAACACTTATTCCTCTTCTTCTGCTTATCTGTAATCTGGTTGCTAAGGCAGCAGACCCAGTGGGAGCTCCGAGACCTCTGTCTCCTTGACACTTCCTCCAGCTTCTCTTAGAAAAGACAGAGGCACTCCCAGGCTGGCCAAGAGACATAGTCCCTCCATTATGTCTTGGGTCATCCTCAAGGCCTGCTCCTGGTGGAATGTGACTGGAACAACGCCCAAGGGAGGCATCCAGGGGACATCCGAAAAAGATGTTCCCTTGATGTGGAGGAAAAGCAGCTCTATTCTTAGCCTCTCCCGAATGACCAAGCTCCTCACCCTTTCTCTAAGAAATTGGACGCAGCAGCGGCACCAATCAGTCTATCGGTCTCTCACACCATTTTCCCCTCTCGCATGAACATGACCCAAAGATACTTGAGCTCCTCCAATTGAGGAAAAGAACCCCTGCTACCTGAAGAGGAGAAGCCACCTTTTTCCGGTAGAGAACCATGGCCAAGCAGTAACAAAATCCATTGGTCCCCAAACCAGACCACCCCTGGTCTTTGGTAGCACCTAGAAATCCTGTTTGTTAAAATTATGAACAGGACCAGTGACAGAAGGCAGCCCTGCTGGAGTCCAACCCCAGGGCCAAGTCTGACTAAGAGGCTATTCAACCACGAAAATCCAGAGCTCTAAAGTACTCTGGGTGAATCTCATTTACCCCTGAAGCCTTGCCATTGTGGAGTTTTTTTTACCCCTCTGTGATTTCAGCCTGAGTGATGAGTCTGGCTTAGAGCACCCGGTCTCTGCTTCTACCAGGGAAGGCATGTCAGCTAGATTATGGAGGTCCTCAAGGTATTATTCCCACTGTCTGACAATGTCCTCAGTCAAAATAAGCAACTCTACGCTCCCACTGAAAATACTGTAAGTGAAGCACTGCTTCTCCTTCCAGTGGTGGCTTACAGTTTGCCAGAACCACTTTGAGGTCAACCAATAGTCTTTCTGAAAATCATTCAAGATATTGTCAGGATTCAAACGGTTGCTGAAAGACCTTTTATAATCCCCTCATGATGACTACAATAGGTACGTACTGCTGCCTGGTAGGGTGGAGCTGGGACCCCACCTTCAAGCCATGTTTGGGTTTTGTTGGCGAGCAGCTGTTGGTCAGGTTCCTCCTTGCAGGAGCTGGCCAGGCCGAGCCTGAAAGAGAGATGCAAGGCCATCCCCTACTGGGTCTACCACCTGCAGCGGAAACCCAGAGGTACCCATAGAGTGAGCATTAGGCAGAGACGGAGACGATCTGAACCACAGACAGTAAAGCCCCATTTACACTACCCTTTTTAAACCATGCTGAGATCTGTCCGAGCATGGTAACTGAGATAACTGTTGAGTGTAAATGGCACAAAAAACTGAAATTGACCTAGGCAGACACAAACGCACAGCGCTAAACTGGTACTAGTTCATCAGTAGGTCTCGGCATAGTTCAGTTCTGGCCCAGTTCTAAGATAACAAAGAGCGCATGAGCAGATTGTGTCATCTCCTTACAGTCAGCCTCTGTAATCATGAGATTTCAGACATTCATAGAAATACTAGCTTCCCTACCTTGCCACACGATTTCCAGTGATGATTCTGCTTAGCAGTGTGATGAACCTCAACGTCTGTCATTGTTTCCTGTGTCTGTAAGCCCTGATTAGACTATCGTTTGTGGTATCCACTTCCCAAAAGCTGACTCTGTCAAGTAAATTCACCAAAGTCTTCGTTCTTCACCTGACTCTCTGTAAACAATGAAATATCACAATTATAACCAAACTTTCTGAATGTTATGGGCCTCGCCATGTTGATTTGCTTGTTTTTCCTCTAGAGAGCAGTAGTACTGTAGATGGTCACTTGGAGGCGAGGAACCGTTCTAGCTTGTGTAAACATTCTTGAGGAATCCAGCTCGGATCAGTTAACTGATCGAAGCTCGGTCTGAAACTCTGCACAGATCGGTTTTCAGAGGGTAGTGTCAATGGGGCTTTAATCTCGCTCTGGGGAAGTATAATTAGAAAAAAATGGATTGCATATATATTCATATTGTTTTTAACAGATCCGAACAAGGTTTTTTCTTTGGTTTCCCTAAAAGATGCCTTCTAGGCCCAGTACTTTCCCCTCTTTTAAGAGCTTCCTACACAAATGCTGTCTTAAATGTAATAAATAACCCCTTGAGGGAATTTTAGTCATAGATTGCCATAAATAATTTATCTAGAACACTTATGCCCTGTTGTTGTTTTCCTATTATTTTTACTTGCCTGATCATAGAATATAAACAGTAATCTAAACATTCATTGACCAATATTTTGATAATTTTCCATAGTTTCTCATTTGAATTTGGTGCTTCAACCCCCTAGTTGCAGCAGGGTAATATCAGTATCTGTGGAACTTCTGTTTTGCTGTATAGCTGAAGGGGAAAGATGGCGAACAGACGATTGGTCGGATCAGTAAGCAGTGGAGTGGCCTGTTGAAAGAAGTCTTCACAGACACCGACAACTTCGGCATTCAGTTTCCCATGGATTTAGATGTAAAGATGAAGGCCGTACTCATGGGCGCTTGCTTCCTCATCGTAAGTTCCTTAATTTTAGTGACGTAGTTTGGTTTCTATCTTGAGATATTACCTAATGTTTTGTTTTGTTTTGTTTTGTTCTTGATTGTGACCTACAGGACTTCATGTTCTTTGAGAAAGTCGGAGAGGCTAACCAACGTAGCTCCGTGTTTTCATAACTGAGGAAAAACTAATGAAAGAGTCCACTCCTATTATCCAGCATCTGTATCTTTGTTTATTACATTCATTCTTCAAAAATACTTTCTTGATTTATAGATGCATAAAAGTAAATAATAGCTAACAACCTTCTAGAATGATTGTGTGTGGAAATCTGAGCTGCCTGATATGATTTTATGCCTAACTCAAATACTATTAAATGTATTTTATGATATTTCAAATTCCTGCCACATCTATCTGTGCTCTTCATTGTTATTGCCTTTTTTTGTAACCTTGCTCATGAGGAATTCATAATCAACATAGTTAAAGTGCAATAATCTCATGGATGTAAATGTATTAACAATGTTTTTCTTTTATTTCAACAGCAGTTTACATCGGCTCACTACGTTGTTACTCAGTGTTTTATAAATCATTTTAGTTTAGCTATGAACCAGTGTTTATAGAACTACTAACAATATCTACCTGTTTAATTAGATTATTGTCCTGTAAATGCACGTTACACTCTAATGTTGGGAATAAATGTTTAATCCGGCCAATATTGCATTGTTAGGTTAGCTACTGTTTAGGAAAAGATTCTTGCTATGAATTCAGACATCTTAGTTCCAGCATTTATCTGAAGCTATTATTTAAATTTGGTTCCATTTAACTTCATGAGGATGTGGTTCTGCTATTCTGGTTTGAAAAATAAAGTTGTGAACTCGAGTTGTTGCATGCATATCGTGTTTACCAAAGCACTCATTTACATGGTTTGCTTCACTGCCTTAAGTGGAAGTGTCCACAGTCTGTGATGTTAACCATAAAAGTGGAAAGACTGTAACGTTAATGAAAGCATGCTGTCTTGGCTGGTTCGCATTTTCCTTAGAGACTGATCCAGCGGTTAAACTTTAGCCGCCAGGTTTCCTTAAAACCACTCTGAGTGCACGGCTTTAAAGCAAATAAAACAGCCTTTATGTGCAGAATGGATAGGAAACCAAAACAAGGGAAGTTGTGGTTCGAGGGAGGAAAAAGAATTAGACTGAAACCTGAATGTAAAATTTCACCATAATGCAATTTACATGGTTTTTAGAAAACTGCACATTCATGTTTGAGAAATGTAAATGATCTGGTTATGATTATCAGGATAACATGGGCATGACCCCTGTGAAGTTTTTTCTTATTGCCACTAACTCTGTGTTTTATTTCTTTTGCCGATATGCCAGTAATCTCTCTCCAAAGGCTGGAAATGAAGCCATGTTGTGTACATTGTGTTAAATACACATTGTTGTATGCTTATGTCAAATCATTCATACAAGCAATATGCATAAGTTGCTCACTTATATCGTTGTCCTGTAACTTTTCCATTTTTTTACAAAAAAAAAGACATGAATTAAACTGATATTACCTTAAACTTTTGCTTGTGTCATTGTTGCTTTTCACGTATAAACAGTGGGGAGAGTGGGATTAAAGAATGTGCCGCTGCCCTTTTAAAGGGAAAACCCACAAAAACAAGTCCAACCTCAGGAAGCACTTGGGTAACATTAGCCTCGATCTTCGCTCCGCCTTCTTGTGAAAAGGTCGAGTCTTTCCGTTTTTAGTGTTGCACTTCTAGCCAGGAAACATTTTTGTTTACCCTCTGGCGAACCCTGGCGGTGGCATAAAATCACTGCAACCGTCACTTGAATATTTTATAGCGCATCTATAAACATGTTACGGTAATTACTGTAAAACGTTGCTGTCGAAGGTGTTTTGTTTGCTGAAAAAAAATGTTTTCTTTAAACTAAAAAATATCAGAAAATTTTATAAATGTACACATTAAGGTCATATTTAGGGTAAAAAAAACAACAAAAAAACATACGCCCACCCAGATGCATGCTGGTCCTATCAGTGACAGCCTATTCATAAAAATAACTCACCCAAATGAATCATAACTAACCAGAAACAAAGGATCATAACTAAATAACCAAAAAACATAATCTTATAAAAGATATCAAATAATAAAGTAGAATAGACTTAGCTAGATTATCCACAAAAATAAGAAACTTTGTTAATAATTAACAAAAACTAATTGGCCGCTACAGGTATATCACCTTGCAAAGACATTATGAAGTCAATGAAGTCTCTAAATCATGTAATATAACATATTATACAAATCCATCACAATAAAATTAACGTGTTAATGTAGCATAATAATACAGATTTGTCAAAAGTGCTAAATTGATGATGTACATGTAATTACATCTTACATGTATGTAATGCATTTTATATATATATATATATATATATATATAATGCAATGGACTGGTGACCTGTCCAGGGTGTAACCCGCCTCTCACCTATTGACTACTTGCGACCCAACTCGGGACAAGCGTGTCAGATACTGGATGGATATATATATATATATATATATATATATATATATATATATATAGTGGTCAAAAGTTTGAGTTAATTTATTTCTGTCAATATAACATGCAGTATATTTCAAAAACGACAGCGTTATCCACTTAATAAAGAATTACTAAATTGACATTTCACAGTGAATTTCTTTCTATTCACTCTACTTTCTATTTTCATACGTTACAAACAATGGCATTGGCTAATTTAGTCAATGACTTTGAGTTAGTCCAAGATAGCCAGACTAATGTTATGCTACATTCTATACTATAGGATACATTGGCATATATGTGTATTTTTTTGGTTAGGACATCCAGTGACTGTAAAATTACCTGTGGAACGTCTTCCCACAGCCGGCAAACGGCTTCTTTTTGCAGCCAAAAGCTAAGCATGTAGGCGTTTTTACTGCATGTCTAAGTGGGAGTGGGAAGTACCAATATGGTAGACGGTGGCTTCACTTTTTTCTGCCAATCAGTAATCCAGTGAATAAATAGAGATCAGTGGAACAACCCTGTGCCCGCCTCCAGATGGAACACTTATTAAAGGCATGTGAGAGCGTGCACAACCTCAATTCTCTTCGTGCACGCTCTGTTTAAAAGTTGCTGTTTGCATAACTCATACAAGCTTAATCTCCAAAAGAAGATTTGCAATTTTTCCACTATGTCAGCCTCACCAAGTAAGTGAAAATGTGGATGAGCACGGAGGACGGCCTTAGGTAAACATATCACCAGAATGATTGACACTAAGGAGGACCCCTTATTTAGATGATCCACCTGGAAAACAACATTTCCACTATACCTTTACCTTCACAAAGAAAGCTAAAAAAAAATCCATCAGGGTACCACGGTTTAATTTGAACTAAGTCTTTTAAGAGGGTGAGGCATTTACGGAGAAGTCAGGATGTGTAAAGAAGAACCAAGCTAAAAAGGTTACAATGGCATCCCCGAATGAAAAGATGGTGTCTCTAATTAAGAGCTGTGAACTATACAGAACAAATATTAGAAATACAACATGTATGCTGGCTTTAACCACTTTACCTCAAATTATTACTATATATAAACCTTGAGTCTTATTACAGTGCGTCTACTATGTATAGTTATTGAACTCCTTTCATCACATTTTATTACTTTCCTTAAACATACCATATAATTTATATTACTGCACTGCTAATTTACTAAGTGCATGAGCACTCTTTAATGGACATAAATATAATTGCTACACCCAACAGCACATGAAATATAACTTGATAAACATTCCTGCAACTAACCTGAAATACCAGCCTTGTTACATCATCAACCAGATGCTGGGAATTTTGTTTTAGATTAGAACTGCAGCTCAACAATGTTGTTTTTTTCTTTATCTAGCCTTGAAGCACACATTTTTCTGCACAATAAAGTTGTTGACCGCAAGTGGTACAGATTTACTATTGATTTTTGACAAAAGCTGAATTAAATGCTATCCATATTGCAATATCCATACAAGTTGAAGAAAAATATGTTGAAAAGACTTGAAGAAATAACAAAAACTTTCAATTACTGGTTGACAAGAGACTTACTTATTCTGGGAAGTAGCTGAGTAATATGTAAAAATTTGCAGGTTTATCTAAATTGGTGAACCCCAATTATTCTTTACATGTTAGTCAACATAACAAAAAAGCAATCAGTATCTGTCAAAATAAATATGTTAAAAAGAAAATGGCAGCTTGATAAGGAATATAATAAAGGGGCTATAAATAATTAATTTTGAATCTGTTGTTGTTTTTTTTTTTTTTTTTTTACAGTTAACCGGGTAAAACCTAAAAACAATTTAAATAAAGTGGGAGGTTTCAAACTTCTTTTAGTGTGACTTAGTCAACATGTCTGAATATCATCAGCAATTTTTTTGTTGTTGTATGGCTTCACCTTGTGGAGCAATTGAGTCATTACAGTCAATAGAAAACCTATACTGTACGTTCAAATTTTCTATAAGAAGGGAAACTAATGTATCACATATTTAAGCAAAAGTTACTAGATTAGAACATTTTAAAATTAAATTCAATATTCAGTGTCCATTAAAGGACAACAAGGTTTGTAAAGCAATACCATCAGCTTTATTGAATCTGTTACAAAACTATGAACATTAGGCAACTCAAAAGCAAAAAATAATCTGCCCAAAACACTACTGAATCACATTTTATTAAAAATTAACAAAATATTTATAAGGAAAACATTTCGTGAAGTTTATAAAATGGCTAGTTCCTCAAAAAAAAAAAAAGTCAAAGGCATGCAATTCAAAAATATAATGGGTGTTATCCCACTGAAGCAACAATCCAAAAGAGACTTTAATTTGAGGTGTTCTTTGGAACACATTTTGGCAAAAACTAAACATCTGATTGAAATAAAAAATACACTGTTTAACTTGAATAAAAACATTATTGTAATGAAAGTCTATTGCAATGTATAAAAAAAACACATTATAATTTAATGAATTGGCAAATACTGTATTCACAACGGGAAATGGAAAATAAATGTCCTTCCCTAATAATGTTTGAAATTTAATTACAGACATACTGTAGTTCGTTTCTCTGTCACTTCTCAAAGATTCTTATAGTGTTAACTAAAATATGTGCAGCTTTCTAAATATTTGACATTCTAAATAGACAGTTGCCTATTATTATCTGTTTGCACTGTTTACAAACAGCCTAATTGCACAATCTGCTAAAATGTTGCACTGCACCGTCTCAGACATACCATGCTTTTTAAAAAGTAATTATTAGTTAATATCTAAGTCCTTTCCTTATTTCCACATGGTAGTGTATATCCTGTAATATTATGCGTTAGATATTATCATAGATTATGGTTTACTGTTCTCTCTTTAACTTTTTAGCTGTTACTTGTGTTGTCAGGAGACCAAGAATTTGAGAATTTCAATTTAACCTGAGAGGCTCACACAAAGAAAAGCTACAATTAGAAAATATTCCATTTATTTATACAGGTAAGACAATCACATTCTTCAAGATATTTCTTTCTAAGGAAAATCAGCTGATTGGGAGGACTCATTGAGTCTCTGCAATCCCTTGTGCTGAGCATGCATGTAGCGACAGTAGAGAGAAAAACACTCTTTTAACAGGAAGAAACCTCCAGCAGAATCAGAGTCAGTATGAGTGGCCATCTGCTGAGGCCGACTTGGGTTCAAGGAGACAGAAGCAGATAAAGAAAGCAATTAAACAAGTTCTTTGGCGCCCAGGCCCCGGCCAAAGACTTTGATGCATTAAATCAACGTACAGATTAGAGCAGTCTTCTCCACGGGCCCGGATGCTGTTGATGGAAAAGCCAGAGGGTAAGTGGGACTGAAAGTTGGCTTGTGTGCGGCAGAGAGAAGCTAGTCCAGGAGCTAAATCAAAGGATCTTGAATGCTGATTGGTTTTGGAGAGTTGAGCCCCCAAGTTGATTGGCTGGAGCTGATAAAAGTCTTCCATATTGAATTTTCGCTTAAGCTTCATTTCCTTAAAATGTCCTGTATGTTTAGCAGAAATTGACAAAAAAGCTGACTAATTTAAGATCTTATGAAATTAAGAGTGAATTAAAAAAATATAAACAGTTAAATGTACAGTCATGCTATATGCAAGTCAGACTCCCATAAGTATGATACTTTTGTTTCCGAAGTTTTTGACTTGAGGCTTTTGGACTGTTCTGACCTCAAGACACCATGGACTGTTAATTTAATTCAGAAATTTATTTAACTAGTTGTCATTTGTTTTGACATTTTCTGTAACATAAGAGTCACTATGTCTCCCAACAAGAGTTTGTACTTGAGTGCAAAGATACCCAGCTAATAAAAAAACTTTATTAATCTCACAACGGAGAAATCAACTCTCGTATTTGACCAATATGACAGTTCTCTGTTCTACTACTAAGTTTGTCCATTATTTTTCAAGCTGGGCCAAACTTA
>NW_015151289.1:327177-335832 GCF_000732505.1 Cyprinodon variegatus | reverse complement strand
AAAACAACAACAAAAAGTTGATGCTGCTGCTGTATAGTTCTCTATTGCACTACGTTGTTCTATGCCTGTCAGAACTGCAACAGAATATTTAATATTTTACCAATTGCATGATAAATGAAATTTTAGTAACGTCATTGACACTCCCATCAATTGGAGCAGTAATGATTTCCTAATGAAGAAATGACCTGTCACTATTAAACTGTCAAAACACACAGTCCATAAAAGAACTTTAAACTGTAGAAAGGGGTTAAATATTATCTGATAGCAGAACCAGTTTCTCTACAGGACAATCCACCTTTGTAGTCATTTACTGTGTCAGTTTTCAGGTTTCTCCACAGAGTTTGCCATTTCTACCTCGTCACTATGATGGATAGACACTTTCTTTGCCAATTTGAACAAAACTGCTTTGATAAACGCTGCACCTGCTGCCAGTTTTATGCATACATGTCACGGCATTTCAAAGTAAGCAGGTGATTTGGCGTCAAGGACTCTGCGCCGTTTGAGTCACTTAGGTCGTGCACCGAGGCTTGCTGTGATGCGTCATTCTGCCTGATAAAGCGAAGCTGTTGAGCACAGAAAGTTTCAACTGTTCCATTACCATACAGCTCTGGCACTAACCAGGAGTGGGATTTTCAGTCACATGCTTTCTCAGCAAAAGTATGATAATGAGGTCAGAGTTCACATGTTTTAAAGCCTCTTGCAGTTTGTTTTTAGCTCTGGCAAATTACTTCCGTATCTCCCTGGCTAATCTGCTTGTGGCAATAAAAATGCATGGATGAAGGCATCTGCTAACCTTTCTATAAGTGCCACTCTGCAGCAAAGCAGGATATTAGATTTTTCAATATCCTGCTTTGCTCCCAATTTTTATTCAGAGAAGGGCACAAACTGCAAAAATTGTTTGAAAAGACATGAATTCCATTTCAGTTATTTGTGCTGTTCTTCTTACATCTCTTTTTTCAGGTGATGTAGCAGACTGATAAAGTTTTGTCAATCTCTCTCTTCTGTCTTCTCTTTCTTTCACCTTTTCTCCCTTTTTTCCCCTTTTTCCTTCTCATTTCCCCCCCTATTCTATTTTGTCTGTGTAATTTCCACAAAACTTTAACTATTCCCCAAATAAATCTTAATAGAACTATTTACATATTTAAATCAAGCAAAGCACTATGGCAAAAGCGATACTGCTCCACTTGTGAGAGTAGAATCTGTTGGGCTCTTTCTGGCGTTATGACAACAGTTTTTATTGCCACATTGCCAGATAGGACACTATAAAAAAAAATAATAATAAAAAAGACGACATGGTTTTTGGCCTAACAACATCTAAGTTTGGCCGAAAAGTAAAAGGTGAAAAGCCGTAATTTTCTGATTATTAAAAACGTCTATTTCTGGACTAAAGTGGGATAAAATCAGACTGATCATACACAGCCCAATCTTCAACCGCTATATCTCGACTAAATGAATACTATGACGGACTGACCAGATTTAGCCTAAAAACCAACGTCTAAATGACGTCTGGGTTTCCACAACATCTAAATGGTGGCGATGGATCAACAAGCTGTGTTGGAAAATCTAACCGTTTCCGTTCCTCTGCGCCTTTACTGATTTTGTGACAATTTACACATCAGTGTGTGAAGTTTGCTAAGGCTTTGTTGATGCAAAATTGTCAGTCCTTTCCTTTGATGTTACTCTTTGCTGTGAGCTATTTTTGGCTGAGCAACATGGTGTGGAAGAGGACAAAGCATCTCTGCATCTCTTTGCACCTTAAGGAGTCCTTTACTATCAATACAGATGTCCATTTGAAACAGTGATGAAATGCATCTTTAGCCCCTCTGCATATAAACCTGCTTGTTCGTCCTTTAGAATAACATCGTTGTACTGCGGTTCCTTGTGTTATCTCCTCGCACAGCAAAGTTTTAGCTCATCTGATAGAGCTTTTTTCTTTGTTATGAGCCTGTTTTTGCCTTTAACATCTGGATCAGCAAGTGGTACATTCATGCAATGTCTGCAGCTGCAGGGATTTCTTTGCAGGGGTGCAGATAGGATTTTTCAACTGAGGGGGACGTGAAGAATTTGAACTCAAATCATTTTTGTGTAAATTTATTGTACAGTAACTAGTGCTCAATTAATTACTTTTATAATACCGGTAGCTTACTGGCAAATAGTTGGAACTAAAAAGCTGTTAGATTAGATAAGAAATGTATTCATAGTGTGTGGCAACACAAACAGGAACAAAAGCAATTAGCTATCTGCCTTTAAAAGGCTTTTATTTGAAATGTTGCCCAGTTAATGTAAGAGCAGATGCCATGAATTAATTTCTGTCTAGTTAAGCTGCTGAATATTATTAAAGGATATGTTTCAGCTTATAAGAAAATGTACAGGTGTTGCCAGGTGTAGTTTTCCTACATTTTCCTTGTAGGAGATCAGAAATGTGTCCTTAAGGTGTGTCCTTTTCCATCTTGAAGGCTTGTACTTTGAGCTAAAAACAACTTATCTCCAAGGTAAAGTGATCTCTATCCAGATTAACTTATAAACATATACATCTAGCTGGTGTTATACAGGAGTAGCAGATATCCTGATTCATTTTTCTTTCTTTTATTTTTGCACCCCTCCTCCTTCCCCAGATAAAAGTTCTGTAATTTGTTTACTCAGTGGCTCCGACTGACCATCACACCTCGTCTGTCTCTTTTATAGGTTTCTCTACATTTGTAGAAGTAAAATAACAGGAGGGTAGGGCAATAATGTGTTTATTTTACAAGCTTCCCTACAGCTGCAAATAATGGTGCTAATTACTGTTCTATTGTTATTTCCATCCAAGAGACAACTGCAACTATAGTATGTGACAGCATTGCTAGAAGATGCAAAGGAAGGGGCGGGGGCTGGGGTGGGGGGAGTGAGATAGGATAAAAAAGTTACAATAATCAGGATCTATTGCTTGATGACATTTAGCTAAAGTGTAACTGCTGTCTGAATCAGTTATGAGAGCAATTTATTTTTTATCTATAAAGGTAATGTCACTCAGCCTTCGGATCATATTTTCATACAACCAGGACACACAAAACCGTTTTCATTTTTATTAATCGTTAACTTTCTCTTTTTTATTATACCTATTTAAAAAAAAAAAAACGTGTATTTTCCCAAATCGAATTATGAAAAATGTTAATTAAAACTATGTGGGGTTAATCTGACTGATTTCTTTCACCTCCAAGGTGAAAAGGGACACACCTTGAGGACAGCATTTCTCTTTATTTCAAAAATAAATGGAAATGCAGGTATATTATGAATTTATAACAACCTTTATAATGGTCAATGATAAAATATAGGGACCTGTTGTAATGGAAACAAGAGTGCCAAAAGCTCCAAGGTCCAAACTGATTGTGTAAAAACTGGCACCAGTTTTTACTTTATTAATCTCACACTAGGCTGCTCAGTGCAAGAACGTTCTGGGTTCGATTTCCGGCCCAGGGTCTTTCTGCATGGAGTTCGCATGTTCCCCCTGAACATGCGTGGGTTCTCTCCGGGTACTCTGGCTTCCTCCCACAGTCCAAAAACATTACTGTTAGGTTAATAGGCTTCTCTACAGTCCCCTTAGGTGTGAGTGTGTATATGAATGGTTGTTGGTCATGGTTGTCTCTGTGTCGCCCTGCGATGGACTGGCGACCTGTCCAGGGTGTATGTCTCTCGCCCATTGACTGCTGGAGATAGACACCAGCACCACTCGTGACCCCTTTCGGGATAAGTGTGCTAGAAAATGGATGGATAGAATCTTACACTGGAGAAATTAACCTCTGCATTTAACCCATCCCCTTGGGGAGTAGTGGGCTGCCATTGTGCGGCGCCCAGGGAGCAGTTTGGGGTTAGGGGTCTCACTCTGGCTCAGGGACCAGAGTGGCAGTCTGTGGGAGTGGGGCTTAAACTCAGAACCTCTGGATTCCAAGGGCAATGTCCTAACCACTAGACCACTACTCCTCCCCAATTCTTTTTAATAAAATGTATCACTTCATACAGTATTTGTTTACTATATTGTTTTTTTTTATTGTTTATTACTTATGATTGTGGCATTGGTTAACTATTTGGGTGCACACATTTGGTTGGCTCATTATGCCACATTTTGTTTGTACGGTTTATTTTAAAATAGTTGCTAGTTCCTGTGGGGTTGCCATTTTGGCTTGGCTGGGCCAGTGAAGCAAGAGTCCCAGCTGCTAAGAATCTCAGTGGCACTGAGACTTAATTGGACTCTTCCACTTATTCAAGAAGAGGTGTGGGAAAGTTTAAGTTCTTCCAATTTGTTATGTTTCTGCTGTAATTCAAGTTTGAGGGTTTAATTACTTAAGTTATTTTCTCTCATAGTTTGCTGACTTTGTATTGTATAGATTAGTTAGCTCTTTTTGTTGTAGTTTTGTTTAGGTAAATGTATGTACAGTAAGTGTTCCCTCTTGTGTCAAAATGGCCTGGTCAGGCAGTATATATTTTCCCTTTGTGTGTCAGTTTGTCAGGTCAATTGATACTTCAGTTGTTTGTGTTGTTTTATTTTTGTTGACTTCATTTTTTTTTATTTATTATCCCTGTAATTTTTTTGTTGCTCGGTCCCTCACATATTGAAATGGTAAAGGTCTGCGGGGGCTTGTTGTGCTGCATCAATATACATGATCTAGCAACTGATTTCTATAAATTTGTATCCCAATAACTTTCTCTTCTATACCGTCACAGTTTGTTGTATGTTTAACAGCAGTAGGTTAATGGTCTGTCACCACCCTGATTGCCTGCTTGCATAGATGCTTTATGACCTAGGATAGATTACATGCTGCTCTGCCTTTAACACACTAGCAATGAACCTAAAGGGCAAAGTCTACATGAAGTCAGGGACTCACTGGCTCCTCAATGCTTGAAGAGAGAAAACACTATTTGAGATAATGCCCATGGTGGGCATTATTTGGTTGTAGGGAAATCAAATTTACGTATTTCATTTTTAGTGCTGTGTGCCATCAAAAAACAAACATGCACGCACACACACCTAAGGACAATTTAAAGATGCCAATTAACCTAGCAGCCATGTTTTTTTACTGTAGGAAATAGTACCCGGAGAGAACATGCAAACTCTATGCTGAAAGACCCTGGGCCAGGAACTGTATCCAGGATCTTCTTGCTGCAAGACAACAGCACTAAAAAACTGCTCCAATATGCAGCCCAACATTGATAAACAGAGTGGGGGGAATTCATAAATGGTAAAGGACACTTTAAAAATGAAACATGAGAAACAGAGGTTTCCTGTATTCCTTTACAACTCAAACACATAATTAGACTTAGACCATAAGTCTAATTGTCTATGGTGCTAAATGCAGTAGAACACCGAGTTGAATTCTATTTAATTAATTAATTGCTGGTAGCACAATAAGCACACAAAAGGCAGATAATAATAAGGTGAATAAATCCAACTAACAGAACGCTAATAGTCAGTTTTACGAGTAATTTTAAATATGACAGTAGGAGGGGAATATAAAACTTGTGTCCCACTCTCCCCTGTACCATATGCTCCCATGTTTCTTTTCCCCATAGAAACTGAGGCATTTGAACCAGTCTGATGTAATGAGCTCACTGGCACTGGCAAATTTTGTTCAGAAGAGATGATGTGATGTCACTACTGGGGGAAGCTGCATATCCATGTTGTTTGAACTTTGCTGGAAACAAATGTATGAAATTGGTGTGAATCATTGTTAATCTAGCCAAAAACAACCTTAGAGTCACTACAGAAATACTGATTTATCTGTGGCAATCTGAGTTCAACATAGCTCTATCAGAGATGGCAGCAGCTTTCAGTTCAAATCTTGGTATTTTCTTTTACTAAAGCAGAGCAACCTTATCTTTATTTATTTATTGTACATAAAAACACTGACCATAACCATATGAGTTGGCGTCAGAAAAAAAAGCTGCTACTCTGTTCTAACTATTTAGCCGAAGTCATTGGTGATGTAAAAGCGTGTTATTGAGATTTTTCCAGGTTCTCCGGTTCTCCTTTCTTGTCATCCCACATTATTTAGACTGGGAGTATGAAGGGGAAGATAAATCCCAGTGGGTCATAAAGAGATTCAACCATAGATAGGATAGGATGCCACACCTTGTAGCAGGTTGGTCATTATGGCGCAAATAAAACTGGATTATTTCCAAACGAATGTGCCAGGGATTTCTTAGTGCTCTAGAGTTATTAACTGCTAGGTCACCTGGTTGGTGCTGGGAGGCTCAGATGCTGAAATGCTTTTGGGTACTGTTTTGCCATTACTTACAATCTTGTGTAGGTTGAGGCTGCCTGATGCACTGTATCTGAGCCTCCAGCAGAAGTTGTAACACCATCGTCTACTAGAAAAATCTGTATTAAAGGGGAACACCGGTTGTTTTACATTGGCCCCTTGATTTTACGTTATTACATCATGTTCTACTGACCCATATTAGTTTTGTGTCATTTGGAGCTGTTCTGAAGATATTTGTTTTCGTTATGTCCAAGTTACGTCTTCCTATGGGCAACGGGTTAAAGGCACAAACTAAACTGTTGATAATTTATTCTTTATGGTACGCCAGCATTCATAACATGTAGGCAAATCACTGTCCCCCAGACATCCACGGTTTTATTTTTAATATTTATATCTTTTAAAAACAAATCGGAGTGTGTATAATAACGTAAAATCAAGGGGCCAATGTAAAAAAAAAAAAAAAAAAGGTGTTCCTCTTCAAGAAGTTAGATGCAAAGGGAAACAATATCTCATTTTGTTTAGCTAGGTGCTGAACACAATAAGATCGCCTGAGATTCATAATTGGCACAACTGGTTGGGGATTTACAAAAACTTGCAATGTCATTTTTAATTCCTGGGTCTGTGTGTTAAGCTTGCCTTTTTTTTCACTATAAAAATATCAAATACTTGTTACGACTCAGGACAGAGGACCCTGTATTCAGGCAAGGCAGACAGTGGGATACAGTAGTAGCCATTCAAAATTTCCCCACTTTTCTTGATGGGCCTTTGGCTGGTCCTCTACAATTCCTTTTTAAACATTCATCTTTTGACTTAGATATTCTTTCTGTCATGGTTTGTGGACATTAAGATATAAAGAAAAGCATAATCTCCTGGTCAGACCCTGTAATTAAGTGAAAGGGTGGAGTCAGAGTAAAAAAATATGCACGCCCAGGAGAAGGCCAGTGGCTGGTGGTTGGAGGGGATTTTGCTTCGAGTTGCAGGGAGTAGGCTGCCATTCGGCTGGCGTTTGACTGGGAATTTACAGAAGCAGTGACTAGGGTGTCTTAAGGCAGGAAACACAGGTTAGTGACCACGAAAACCTGACGGAGGATAATATGAATGTGTGAGTCACTAACTTGGTTTAGAGTACAGTCCATGCCCAGAAAATGAGGTTGATACCAGGTGGTCGGATGACAGTTCCAGATGCTGAAAGCCTTGAAGATTACAGAACTGACAGGTAATCAGATCCAAGCAGACAAAGGAAGGCAGGATAATCCAGAGGGTGAAGTCAGAAGGTAGATCCAGGCATAATCTACCAGTAGCATCCAGCAAGAATCCAAAGACAGGTCAGGCAAACAGATCAGAACAGAGACAGGCAGGCTCAAAGGTCCAAGACAGAATGGGTGAAGATCAGGCAATCAGAACACAATAAGTAAAGCTAGAAAACTCCTACACCAAAGGCTCAAGAATAATCTGGCACTGAAGACTGGAAGCAAGCAGTTTAAATAGAAGCTGGAACAGGTGGATATGATGAGTGGTAATGAGAAACTGGACAGAGCTAGGCAGGAGAATGAAATACACAATTAAGCCAGTCATCAGCGACAAGATCATGACAATAGTCTCTGTTGGCTCCATATACGTGGAATTGTTGCATTTTTTCCAATATCACATGATAGTAAAACTTGATGCCTTCTAAATAAGATGAGATCACCATTTACATTGTTAAGCAAAAATCTGGGCTTGACAGCAAATGATCACTGAGACAATTACCTATGTATTTTGCTGAGGTATGGAAGACTGGCCAAAGTTGACTGGTTTCTGGGGTTGATATAGCCCTTTGTGGGGAATGCGCCACTTTTCTCCTTCTTTTGCAGCATTATGCATTTTCTTTACTTAAACCTTTTCTCTGATCTTATTCATATACTTTACAAACTGCTTTTTATATCTTTGATAATTGACTGTTTTAGGAGCTTTGAAGCAGCGCAAGTGCTTATTGTCTGATTTTTATGTAAATACCTTCCTTTTACTTTTTTTTGAAAAAAACCAAACAAAAACAAACTGCCTTGAGAATCTTGAGTACATCAGCTAAAGTTATTAAGCTTAGCTCTTTGACTACAACAATGGGACACACAGTTGTCCTGCTAAACGTGTTCCTATGAGACGATGTGGGGCCTTCAATCTTTCCCACTGCTGTGTGAACGGCATGGTGTTCAGAATCTCTTGATAAGATGATCTGATTTGGACCTGCTGCCTTAAAGCTAATGTAGAGGCATCAGGTTTAGTATTACTAATGGCGCCTTCTTCATAGAAAATAAGAGCGTTAGCTGTCTCAGAAGTGCAACAGAAAGATAAACACTTATAGCCATTTATGATTAAGAAAATATTATCTATCTATCTATCTATCTATCTATCTATCTATCTATCTATCTATCTATCTATC
>NW_015151289.1:316324-327032 GCF_000732505.1 Cyprinodon variegatus | reverse complement strand
GTTGTGCATCATAAACTGTGCACAGCACAAACACACCCACACATGCATTATGCGATTTTATTGATTGAGGAATGCCCTTAAAGTAATTGCCTAAAGTCAATCTAGCCAGATAAACAAATTTCTTGGTTCATTAAAGCAAACATAAGTTCTCCCTCAGTCACTCATAGTGAAGTATCATCTCCCAGTCCAATGACATTTTGATTCAATGCAAAGTCCCACATCTATGTGTATATATATACATCTAGATATGTATACATATCTATCTAAATTCATTGCATTGCAAGTCTTCAAATAAGCGTTTGTTTTTTTTATTTCCTTCCTGCTGGTTAAGATTTTGTGTTTCGTTTCTGGTAAATCTCCCTACTTTTCAAGTCGATTTCGAAACTACCGTATTGCTGGTTACAGGTGCGCATAGGGAACTATAAAATGAAACCAGAGAGAAATTTATCCAGTCTTTACACATATCATAGGACACGATAATTTTCTTCGAAGTTGCAAACAAAGTGTTTCATCTTTCCCTTCCTGACTGGCTATGTCTGCTACTGTTCATCTATAATAATGAAAACGTTATTTATTTATTTATTTTTATCTTGAATGAAACTTGTTTCCTCCCACTGCTCATGTTTGTTCAGTGAGGAGTACTATGACAGGAAGGAGGGGAAAAGACTGAGGGTGGGTGGAGTGAAGGAAAGAACAGCAGAAGCAAACAGATTGAGGAAAGGATTGAAGTACTTGGTAACTGTGGACCTGCTTATCTGCTCCTATGGATAAAAATTCACGAGTAAGTTATTTTTTAAATCTTTTGTTTTTTTCAACGGTAACTGGTGGCACCAGAAATCTTTCAAATAGGAAATTAAAAGAAAGATTCAAAACCTGAAATGAAAACCTCTCCTTAAAGAGAAAATAAACCACAGCGCATCCTTGACTTCATAGAATAATATTACATTCAGACCGCGCGCTGCTTTGTCTTTGATTCTTGTACCAGTTTAGTTCAGGCGCGCGGCTGAAGTGCGTCTGATGCGCCCCATCCTTCCTTTACCTGTAAGAAAAGCCGCTATATTGGCTGTGGTCAGCGGGTAAAAAGTAGTTTTAATATGTTTTGAATATGTTAAGTGAGAATGTCCGCCTGAAAACTTCATCTGTGCGATCAGTTCATCAAGATGAACTGCAATTTCCCCACTGTGGGACAAATAAAGGATTATCTTATCTTATCTTATCTTAAGATCATTGGCGTAAATATCGGTCAACAGAGACTGCAGTGGTTACGCCTACGCAATTGTGGATAAGGACGACTCTTTGCAGATGTAAACAGACATCCCAAGTTTCCCGGAAGTTCAGGGAGTCTCCCTGATATAGATAGTTATTCACGGATGCCCGCGAGTCGGATAAATTATCCCAGATTTTAGGAGGTGATGTTTTTTTAATGCCAGTAAGAACGTACAGACAGTACAATAATTCGTGCATCAATATCCCGCATCATCATGCGGATTGGAGGCTGCTCAGTGGCACAGTGGGTAGCACTGCTGCCTTGTAGCAAGACGGTTCTGGGTTCGATTCGTGGCTCCATGCATGGAGTTTGCATGTTCTCCCTGAGCATGCGTTGGTTCTCTCCGGATACTCTGGCTTCCTCCCCCAGTCCAGAAACTTGTCTCTTAGGTTAATTGGCTTCTCTAAATTGTCCTTAGGAGTGTTTGTGGTTGTTTGTCCTGTTTGTGTCTGCACAGTACTGGTGACCTGTCCAGGCTGTACCCTTCCTCTCGCCCTTAGATAGCTGGAGTGAAGGTGAGGAACAGTGGCAGATCTAGACCAAATGTACCAGGGGGCCAGAAGGTGGCCAGCGTGTTTTCATGGGGGCCCAGAAAAGCATGAAATAAAAAGGGATTCAAATATATTAAGAGAGCTGCATGAAGTGAATTTTCTTTTCAATATCCTTTATGATTTAGGAATTTTACATATTTTTTGACTTAATTTAAATTAAAACTACCGTTTTCTATAAAAATTGATTTGGAACTCAAGAAAAACTGTTACATTCATCTGAAAAAAATCAGCATTTTTTTTTGGTTTGTGGAAAAAAAATATTAACTGATGAAAACTGGGATCCTATCTCAATCCCACTGAAGCTATCACCTTATTGTTTTTTAATAATAAACAGAATTTGTAGAAAAATAATCAAAATAGATCCAAAGGACCAGTTACTATGTCTGCTCCAGCTCATTTCATCGTTAGAATTTCTTTTAAGTAATATGTCTTCGGTAAAGGGGCCATAGCAGGGGCCAGGACATGATCTACAGGGGCACCGGCCCCCGTGGGCCCCTGTCTAGAACCGGCCATGGTGAGGAATGATGACACCGTGGCGAGGTGCACTGTATGCTGAAGTCCCATGAAAAACAGAAAGCACAACCGATGTTCAAGGCTACAAGATTGAAAGTATTGAAAATAAAAGACCAATACTGTCCTGTTTAGTGTTTAAGGAATTACTGTTAGTTAATAAACAGTTGTTGAAAACTTGCTGGCCTTAAATTTGTATGTATGGGGCACGGTGCGGGTCCGTTGTCTGCAGGGGGTTGAGGGATAAGCATCTCCCTGGAATTCATTTTTTGGAACTTGGGATGTCTGTAATGGTGCGAAAAAAGCGAAGCAAAGCAGGACGTTTTAATAGGACTTTTGTATTTCTAAAAGTATTTGTAGTAAAGGGAGTAAATGAAATGACAGACCAACATGTACAGTTTAAAACTGACCCAAATTACTTTATTACATCCTTATCACAAGGCCGAAAAAACTTTCCTGGAAGCATTCATAATACGTCCAATAAATTATTCCAGATTACAGAAATGTCACGGGATGATACTGGGTTCAAAAAAAACAAAAAAAAAACAACTAAAAATAAATGACTGAAACGTGCAAAAAGGAAAGACTTCAAGAACCGTTCAAAATGTATCTGCATTGAAATTAACATGACTCTCTAGATTTTGCTGACAATTTTTTTTTACATGTAAAAACTTATTACCAGAATGAAAAGCGAAGCATATTTTATTAAGCTTATGGGATCATGCAAACTACTAAAACATTGGTAAACCTGGCACCAAGTTTGTTTCTATTAGAGCAGGACTGACAGCTCTTTGCTTTGGTCCCAGCACACGCTTTGAATGGGGTTTGTTTTTTTTAGTTTTGCATTTCTAGATTTAGATTTCCAAGTTTTTTTTTTTTTTTTAAAGCACAGCATAGGACTTGTTTCCCAGGGTACACACCCTGGTGAAACGTGTCTGCCAAAGCCAATGAATCACACAGAGACTTTCAGAATCATAAAACCTTTTTAAAAAAATGGTTACACTGTTGTGATCTTAAAATTGTTTTCTAAAACTGTTGTGTGAAGTGAAAATAAATCAGTTACAAATTAGAGTAAATTTAGGTGAAATATTTGTAATTTAGCAGCTTATAGATAACTAATGACATATATTAGATAACCAGACAGTGGAAACAATCAGTTCTTGTTTTTTGTTTGTTTTAACCTATACACTGGAAGCTAATGGTCCAGATAATGGTGCGGTTACATGAAACTCAAGTCATCTCAGTAAGTGGTTCTTCAATGTATCCCAGGATGCATTGCAATTAGAGAGCCAAACTAAAACACTGCTGGAAGTGGTGAAAATCATCCTGACTGTGTCTTAAGTGTGTCTTCTGTGTCATATATTAATATGTATTTCTTTGATGTGCAAGACACTCTAAACCTCATGATGCAGTAGATGTTTCCATCTTATGAACAAATGTAAGCTTTTCAATCAAATACCTTTATTTTATGCACATTACAGTGTGGAGAGAAGGGATGAGCTCATTGCTTTAATAGGCCTTTGCTTGAACATTGATAATCAGGTGTGGTAAGTTGACAATTTAGTGAAATTCTAGCTTTATTAGAACTTGGAAATCTCCTATTAACACCTCCTAACACTAGATGTCCCGGAGAATTTCAGTTTTCCTGGAAGCCCCCCCTCCCCTCTTTAAGTTTCTGTAATCACTCTACCTTGTCACTGTCCCTATTGTAAAGTAATTAACCTGTGATATGACCAGCCCTTCTACATGAGATGTGTAGGGCACAAAAAATATAAAAAAGTGTTCAATTGATATAATAACAGTTGTAGTATCACCAGGAGGGTGTGAATGATGTGTACAGTGATTTTAGTGAAGTCACAGTTCATAATGGTGGACTTATTGATTATTTATCCAAATAAAAAAATCCCCCAAAATATAAAAAAAGAAGTATTTAATTGATATAATAAGAGTTGTAGAATCACCAGGATGGTGTGAATGAGGTATACAGTGATTTTGGTGTGGCTGCAGTTCATAGGAGTGTAGTTATTGATAATTATATGCTTATAATAACAGTTAAAAAATCTCAAAACATAGAGTTTAGCACATTTTCCCAATTGCAGTAAAAAAAATCTCCAAAAATACGGTTTGAACTATCTTCCTAAAGTTAGAATTGTAGTATGATCCAGATGAGGTTATCTATGTATCCTATATGTGGTGGCACCACAATGATCTATAGTGTAATTATTGGCTATTATATGCTTATAATAACAACGTAAAAATCTAAAAAAAAAAAAAAAAAGAGTTTAGCACATTTTACCAAAGTAAGAGTTGCAGTCTGAACTAGATGAGGTTATCTATGTGTGCTACAAGTTTGGTGACACTACAACGATCTATAGTGTAATTATTGATAATTATATGCTTATAAGGGTAGTAAAAACCAATAATAAAGTTAACAATACCTTTTGTCACCAATAGAACGGGATCTCCTGTAAACGTTATCCCTTTGTTGTCAATGCAATAACATTCTACCCGATTTTATACAACTCCAGGCAGACAAACCGACGTAAGACACTAAACTGCTGTCTATTGAATGCAGAATGATGACATACAATTTAAACCCAAGATCACACTCGAAGCAGGATCAGGTCTCAGACATGCATCAACAGCAACATGGGAAGCGTATATTCCGGGAAGCAAACCAAAGACAAAACACACCACACACAAACTCAGAATGAATGAAAATTGTTAGTCTGTCCCCACAAACAAAAAAATACAAAGCTGAGCAGACTTACAACAAGAAAAAAATCAGACACTAAAGGACAGCAGGAAGCCGTCGCTGAACTGCGTCCAAGAAGCCAACGGTCGAGGTCAAATCTTAAGGATCTGGTGCAGCCCTATCTGCAGCGTCAGATAACAACATGCCAAGGCAATGCTACAATTGAAACCTCAATGTGACCTCAATATGACTAACATAAACGTTTTTTTCTTAATTAACTCAGTTAATGTACCATTGTTATATAATTAATTGTGGTTGTAAAATAATTAGCTGCTATACGTACAAACAAAGTAGCTAGAGCAATGTATATATATATATATAATTTTTTTATAGTATACATATATTATATGTACTCTTGTAAAATAAATTTAAATGGTTAACCCATAATCAATATAATGATGCATTGATAACACAGTTCAGAATAACAACATAATAAATACTCACATCAGCAAAGTGGAAAGCATTTACAACACTTTAAATATGTTTAAAAAACAATATATATATATATATATATATATATATATATATATATATATATATATATATATATAAATCTATATATATGTGTATATGTATACTGTATATATACATAAACTCTTACACACATACATATATATGAACTCGTAATTGTCCTTTAAAGGACAAGGCATACAAACTAATAGGGAATATACTTTGTTTACTACCACTACTTCTTACACTTCATCTAACGTTACCTGTTTACTCCCTATCCTGTAAAAGGCCTCCCTTTGTGCCGGGCTCAGGCATTTGCTAGTTCTGTGCTCCCACCATGCAGAGGTAACATAATTGAGACTAAACAGATGCTCAGTAGCAGCCTACTCTCACAGAGAGTACTGTAATGCACTTCTTCTACTGTCTTTCAATTAATCTTTTTGTTGTTAATAAATGACTTGGCATATCTTCTGATCATCAGATAAGAAACAAGCTGCTTTAATCGTTTAGTGCTTTGCATTCTGGTTCTGAGATCCTCTTCTTTTCAGTTTTACCCCACAGTTAAGTCGGTCATGATGTCTGGAAGGCAGAAAGTCTCAAATAATGCTGATTTGGTGTGACTATATGGTTAAAATTTGTATTTGCAGTCTTTTCTGAAGCAGTCCAAGAAAAACATTATGGGACTCTGTGTTCAACACCATTTGAATTTCCCGAGAGATTTGCATAAAAATTTGAATGACAAGACGTCCTGATGTTAAAAGATAAAAATAGTTTTTCTGTTCTTTTAATCCCTTAGTGGTAATATTTGTTTATTGTGTGTTTTGCTTGTAGTTTAGCTGGTTGTGGTAACATCTTGAGTTAAACTATATTATTATTTCCTATTTAAAGTCAAAAATAAAAACCAGTTAAGTATTTTGACAGGACCTTAACCTATAACAGAATAATATTGAGAATGCATATGACTTACTTTTAAGGTTATTAACATCACTATATAAGAAAACTAGTATCTTAAGCAATATAGTAGAAAACATACAGATCGACCAAGGATTAAAAAAAAATATCTATATATAAAAAAAAAAAAAAACTTTATTGAGAACTTATAAAATAAATAACTAAAAAGTCAGAGCCCTAATATAAAATAATAAAAAAAATGAAGCAATATAGTTAGAGTTATTGAATAGCAATGCTATGATAAATATCAAAGGAATATGGGAAATCCAAAATGCCTCTAGACCAGCGTTTTATTGATAACAATAAAAAAAAAAGAAAATATGGATGATATAGTTAATAGTTTAATTACTTTTTCTAAGTGATAGACTAAACATGGCAACAAAAAAAAATCTGATCAATGTTTCTTTTAGGATTGGGACGATTTTCTTATGGATAGAAATTAATTCTTAATTTTTCTCATAGCATTGGAACAAAAAGAAATAATGGATATTGTTAAAAAGTGTAAAGATGAAACATCTACTAATTTTAATTACACTGGCATGAGAATTGTAAAAAAGGTTAAGAATAGAGAATTACAGGCCCATTTTTCTACTATCACAGTCCTCAGAAATTCAAGAACAAAACATTAAACGACAGATTATGCAAATTCCTAAGCAAACAGAAATTGTTCTTGCACTATCAATAATGATTTATACGGATTCAGATGAAAGTCCATTTTTTGTTCAGGGAAAAATGGATGATTACTGTAGAACTGTGTAAATTAAACAGGGGATTTGATGGAAACATTATTTTTATTGTTTAAACTAAACTAAATTCATATTATTTAGAAATTGTAAAAGTAATACTTGAGCATTAATACTGGTAGATGTGGTAGATATTGTAAAAGTAAATGGAAATAGATTTCTAGGTGCAATTGTGGATGCAATATTAGCATAAAAATGTCATGTCAAACATGTAGAAAACATGCTGTCATGGAGTTTCTCAGTACTAAGCTAAAGAAAAAACCTCCTGGACCAAATATCATCACTGGATTTAAATCACTGCACTGAGATTTCAGTTCATACTTTTAATATATGTTACTATTACTACTACTACTTGCTATTGAGAGCTATGCGGATAATACATAACATTGACTTCAGAGAAAATGTAAATGCTTTACTCATAAAATCAAAAGTAATAAAACTCACAGATGCAGTTCCTTTTCAACACAAGTGCAAATCCTGTTCAGAGCAAACATCTGCTCCCAGGAAAGCAAAACATGTTTCTACAAAAAGTGGCAAAAAAAATAAAAAATAAAAATTTAATTTAAATTTTATTTTAAAAGCACCGCAAAGCTCTGACAGTCCAAGTTTCCATTGACTTCTGTCTCTTGCTCTGTTTGGAATTGCCTGTTCAAATGTTTATGGCACACTTTTTGGAGGGACTGGCATTAAAATGAAAAAGCAAATCCTTTTAGCTCTCTCTTAAGTTCTGTCACATAACAGGTAGTCTTGAAGAAGTAAATACAAATTTAGTTTGAATGATCTACTAGCAATTTATTTTGAGTCAAAAATGCAGCTTTGCCGTTGAATTGAGAAAGCAATTCTTTTAATACCGTACATCTATATATTAATTTGTGAATCTCAACATAAATTCTTAAAAGCTGTTGCTAGGATATCTTTTGAAAATTAAATGTTAAACATCCCTTTAACTATTTTAATTAAGTAAGCAATGAGCTACTTGGAGAAGAAAGCAAAAATCCAGTGGGGATTATATATTTGTCATTTTGTTCATGAGTAAAAAAACAACAATAATTTTGAATTTTAAGAAGCATTTCCACTTATTTATTTTTTTTACGAAATAAATTTCTGCCTGTCATGTTTAAAAATTTAATGTAAAATGTTTTTTTATTTTTCATTTCAATTTATTTTCAAATTCAACACTCTTGAGAGTGAGTGAACATTTGTAAAATTTGCATTTATTTTTTATTTTGTCTTTAAGTCAAAAAATGCAGCTTTATTTTGATTAAAATTAAAAAGCACTGCTAGTTGTCTAATTTTATTTATAAATTTACAATAAAGTTTCTTCTGTACTGTTTCTGAAATGTTTTAAAATATTTGCTTTCCGATTTTGCCCAATGTTGTGTTAGCCTGTCATATAAAATTCTTGGTTAACTTGTACTATATGCAGTATATTCTATTATCCTTCTAAAAGTTGTTAAAATCAGTTTTGAATCAGTAAGAGATGATGTATCACTGTATTTCAGGGCCAACCTCCTGTTGTGTATCAACCCGACCCAGCTGGGGGTCATGGGTTGGGGTATGGCCAGCAACCAGGGGGGTTCGGAATGGCTCCAAGTGGTGCTCCACTTGGGGGGTTTGGCCAGCAACCAATGGGTTTCGGTATGACGCCAATTGGTGTTCCACCTGGGCTTGAGTACCTCACACAGGTAGGTCAGACAATGAGGAAATATCGTATTAACTTACACAACTTGGATTCTTTTGGATAACAATATGTGAATGGTGCCTGTTGTCAACATTTCCATTGCCCCACTGTTTGTAGTAAAAGGTTTTGCTTACTGCCCATCTTTTGGGGAACAATAGCTTTAAGTTTAGGTTGATGAAACACTAAAAAGGCTATTTGGACCCAGTGTCCCCCCAAGCATCATGTTGTTCATGCAAATCTCCAACACTGTTAAACAGCACATGCACTGTTATTTCACTTCAATCTTGCTCACACTAAACTTATCAAAGCTTATTAAAAGTCTGACTGCGGCTTTTGAAATGTCTAAGTCACATATCAAGATTTTAAAACTTGATATAAACTTTTCCTGTTCAATAGCCTTTTGAATTTTGATACAAACAGAAAAAAAATCTGTTAGTCTCAGGTTTTCTCTTAATCATTTTTCAAAATTCCCAAGGCAGGAAGCTGTGGACTTGGATGAAATAATGTAAAATTACCCATATGAGACAGACTGCATGTACTGCCTTAATTCGTGGAGGTTTTTTTTTTTTCCCCAAGCAAATATTCTTGATATATATTAGTTTTCACTAAAAATATTTTATATATGCTTGTTATGTTTTTCTTTTTTTAAGCATGGGAAAAGTAATCATAGGTTAATATTTCTTCAGCAAGAATTGTCCGCTCTTTGTCTTCTGTTATAGATCGACCAGATCCTGATCCATCAAAAAGTTGAGCTCCTAGAAGGTAAATCGTACACATTTTCTGCCCCCTCTATAAATATATGTGCAATAAATCAGCAAATGTTTTTGTTACACTAGAATAAACCTATACTGATAATCCACAAAATTTAAACATTCAGTTTGAGAATGCTTAATGCATGGATGGAGAATTTAAAGTTTTTTTTTTATAGGATTAAGGTCTGGGGACAGGGATGTGTTTTAGAGGAGGTATGTTTTATTTCTGGTCAACCAGGATTGTGTTACAGTAAGCCCTTAGCTGCTCTGGCCTGGTGAAACACATTTTTAAGGAGATCTAAAAAGGAACATTATACTAAGCTATTAGAAAAGATTAAAAGTAATATAAAAATACAAAATATAAATTGTAAAGTTATTAGAAAAGGATCCAAAGAAATCAATTATTCAGAATATTTGATGAGCAAAAATACAATTGTTGACTATATCAATGTAGTGGCTAATAATATATATATTTTTATATAAATAATGGCCCCAAACCAGCAGAAAAGATCCCCAGTCCTGGGATAACAGAGAACTGCAGTGAGATACTGATAACAAAAAAAAAAAAAAAAAAAAAAAATCCTAAATTATTATTTCTCATGGCATTTGAAGAGGGAGGGATGATAGTAATTAAAAAAGGTAAAAATAAAATATCCACCCACTGTAATGATGTTGATAAGACAACATTTAAAAGCATTATTGATTGAATTGTGAAACCACTGACTCATATCTCTAACCTCTTTTTTCCAACTAAATAGGAATTACAAAGATCATGCTGTTATGCTAAACCGCATGTTTGCAAACTACAGTATACGCCTGATTCTTTACTTTCAAAGTTTTCAAAATTTTAGGAACACACTTTATTAGCAGCCTGGAAAATTTCATTGATAAATGCAAACTACTTTCTAAAGTCAGTATACACTCACCGGCCACTTTATTAGGTACCGCATGCTAGTAATGGGTTGGACCCCCTTTTGCCTTCAGAACTGCCTCAATTCTTCGTGGCATAGATTCAACAAGGTCCTGGAAGTATTCCACAGGGAGCTTG
>NW_015151289.1:313672-315164 GCF_000732505.1 Cyprinodon variegatus | reverse complement strand
TGAGTTCTGTAAATAATAGAAGAAATCACCAGCTTCAGAGACAAAAAAAGGTTTTGCAGGTCTGTTGATCTAAAAAAAGCATTTGACTCAATGGATCACTATATATTAATTAGGAGTGCTTTACGGTGTGCTTCTGGAGTGGATGAAAAGCTTTTTCAATCTGAAAAACTCACATGAAGAGAAAAGACACTTAGGAGAAATTTATTGATACAGTTACTTTGTCTTTAGCGCTCAGACCTAGGGAGGAAACATAGCGCTGAATTTTGATATATATGCATGAACAGGAGCAAAGAATAGGGCTGTTTCCCCCCCAGGCCTGAAACTGGTGGTGGAGTGGAGATAGATGAAGTTGGTCAGTCTGAAGACTGCTGGTTAGCGAGACGGTATGCTGAGCTTTAGGGGGAGATCCAGTGGATTGCGTGAGCTGATCCTAGAGCTTCATTCAGGGACCTGGAAGATGGAAGTCCAGTTTGGATAACACAGGTTGTCCATGATGAGCAAGCATGAAGCAACAGTAGAGAGAAAAAACTCCCCGTTGGGAAGAAATCTCTGGTAGAACCAGGCTCAACATGGCGGTCTTCTGCCGGACCGGTTGAGATGAGACAGGGAACGCAGTAAGAGTCCGGGAGGAATAACACTCTGATGAATCTTTAGCTAAGATGGTGGAGGAGGGGCTGGAGGTGGGTTGAAATTCTGTCATCTGATTGGCTGTGTCGCAGGTGGATGAAGGAAAGCAATGAGTTTCTTCAGTTGCACTTCCACCTAGGCACCATTAAATTAGAATACAGCAATTTGTAAAAATGGTTATCATATCAGTTGTCAATCTTGGACATTGCTTATGGTGTCCCATAAGGATCAATATTTTTGAATTGATACTATTTATTCTCCACATAAAACTATTGAACCATCCACACTCTTTATTCTTCCACAGCTATCATTGGATTCGAGAGAAACAACAAGTATGATATAAAGAACACCATGGGCCAGAAGATTTACACTGCCAACGAAGAGACCGACTGCTGCACCAGAAATTGTATTGGTTCTTTGCGCTGCTTTGACATGAAGATCAAGGACAACATGGACAGGGAGGTCATCCGTCTTATCCGGCCTTTGCGATGTATCGGCTGCTGCTGCCCTTGCTGTCTGCAGGAGGTCTGTACTCAATAGTGTATTTTTGGCTGAACATAACTTTTCTAAAAGGAGTTGTTAAGAATCTAATTTTGTAATTATTTAAGCCATATACTGTAGTTCTGTATTGTTACAGAGGAAAGGTTGATAACACGCCCTGAGTGTCTATATGAAACTAGGCATAGATCAGTCTATACAGAAAGGATTGGAGCTGAAAGAGATTTGTCTGGCTGCTTTGAACATTGAACAATTTACAGCTTCTCCTCCCCAATCTGTTGCTGTGCACTAACAAACAGCTGGCTGAAAAAGATTGACTACAATTTTTTTCTTCTAAAAGAAATTCATAAAAAAAAATGTGGTTTTA